>NW_028128606.1:0-122814 GCF_965231255.1 Vanellus vanellus | reverse complement strand
GGGGACAGTGTCAGTGCCCTATGGGGTCTTTGTCCCCAGCAGAGGACCCCCCCAGGCCCTATGGGGTCCCTGTCCCCAACACCCCACGGACCCCACACACCCTGGGGGGGGTCTCTGCCCCCCCCCCCCCATACCCCAGGGACCCCCTCAAACCCTATAGGGGACGGTGCCAACCACCCTATGGCCTCCCTGTCCTACACCATCTGTCCCCAGCACCCTGCAGACACCCCACCCCTCCATGGGGGGGGTCTCTGCCCCCCACACACCCCAGGGAGCCCCCCAAACCCTACAGGAACCAGTGCTGGCACCCCACAGGGGCCCTGTCCCCAGCAGAAGGCGCCCCCAGGCCCTATGGGGTCCCTTGTCCCCAACACCCCGGGGACTCCACACACCCTCGGGGGGGTCTCTGTCCCCCCATACCCCAGGGACCCCCCCAAAGCCCTATGAAGACCAGTCCTGACACCCCACAGGGGCCCTGTTCCCAGCAGGGGACCACCCCCTGCCACATGGAGTCCCTGTCCCCAACACCCCGGGGACCCCCCCCCACCCCATGGGGGTTTCTCTGCCCCCCACCCCACCCCAGGCCCCCCCCAAACCCTACAGGAACCAGTCCTGACATCCCACAGGGGTCCTGTCCCCAGCAGGGGACCCCCCCGAGCCCCATGGAGTCCCTGTCCCCAACACCCCCGGGACCCCCACCACCCTCTGAGGGGGTCCCTCACCTCCCCACCCCACGGCCCCCCCCAAAACCCTATGGGATCCCCCCTCCTCCTCCATCACTGTGGGGACAAACCCCCCCCGCCCCCCCCTTCCAGGGCCCTGTCCCCAGCAGGGGACACCCCCCGCCCCATGGAGTCCCAGTCCCCAACACCCCGGGGACCCCCACCACCCTCTGGGGGTGTCCCTCCCTCCCCCACCCCCCGGTGAACCCCCCAACCCATCGTGGCACCGCGCCGCCCCCCCTCCGCCCCCTCTCCTACCTGCGGCCCCGCCGTGACCCGGAAGCTCCCGCCCCTTCCGGTTCCCTGACCCCCCCAACCGGAAACGCGGTCCTCCCGCCCACCGGGGGGCGCCGCTCTGCGCTGCCGCCCGCGCCATGGCGGCGGGGGACAGCGGCGGTTGGGCCCTGCGGGTGGGCCCCGGGCCTTGTCCCTTCCCCCCCCCATCTCCAAACCCCTTCCCCGGGGCTTCTCCCCCCGCCTCCCCCGGTAACGGCCGCCTCTCCCGCCCTCAGCTCCCCGGGCTGTGCCCCCCGCCCCGCCGCCGGGACCCCTTCGTGCTCCGCCGGGGTAAGGGCAGGCCCCGGCTCTCCACCGCCTGTGGGAGGGCCCCGCGCCGCCGCCTCACCCCGCCGTGTCCCCCCCCCCCCCCGCAGGTGGCCGCGGCGATGAGGAAAAGGAGGAAGAGGAGGAAGAGGAGGAGAGAGGTGGGTGCCGGGCCCGCCCCTCCTCCTTGGGGCGGCGGGGGGGGGGGGGACTGAGGCCCTGGGGAGACCCCCCCGCAGTGCTGCCTCCAGCTCGGGGGGTCCCCACAGCAGAAGGACACGGAGCTGTCGGAGCGGGGCCAGAGGAGGCCCCGGAGATGCCGGGAGGGCTGGAGCCCCTCTGCTGGGAGGACAGGCTGGGAGAGGTGGGGGGGTCAGCCTGGAGAAGAGAAGGCTCCGGGGAGACCTCAGAGCCCCTTCCAGTGCCTAAAGGGGCTCCAGGAGAGCTGGGGAGGGACTCTGGATCAGGGAGGGGTACCATGGGACGAGGGGGAACAGTTTTACGCTGAAAGAGGGGACGTTTGGATGAGATATTAGGAGAAAATTGTTGAGTGTGAGGGCGGTGAGACATTGGAAGAGGTTGCCCCGAGAAGCTGTGGCTGCCCCATCCCTGGAGGTGTTCAAGGCCGGGTTGGACGGGGCTTGGGGCAACCTGGGCTGGGGGGAGGTGGCCCTGCCCGGGGCAGGGGGGTGGACTAGATGGCCCTTAAAGCTCCCTTCCAACCTAAACCGTTCTATGCTTGGTCTTTTTTTATTATTTTTTTACCGAGTTTCTTCTTTTTGCAGCGGACTTGGCGGAAACCTCCCTATTGAACAAGCTGATCCGCACGTCCCTGGTGGAGTCCAGCCACCACGTGGAGATCCTGCAGCAGGACCCCAGCTCCCCGCTCTTCTCCGTCAAAACCTTTGAAGAGCTGCCCCTGTGAGTCGCCCGGCAAAGCCCGAGAGCCACCGCTGCCCGTCACGTGCGCCCTTTTTGATTCTTTTTTCTTTTTTAAACAGGAAGAAGGAGCTTTTACAGGGGATTTACATCATGGGCTTCAACAGACCCTCCAAAATCCAGGAGACGGCTCTGCCCATCATGCTGGCGTATCCGTGAGTAGTAACGCCGGGCGGCTAAGCCCCGGGCTCCCTCGAGGCATCCCCGGCTCGGGGACGCTCCGCTAAGCAGCCTTTGCCTTGCAGGCCCCAAAATCTGATTGCCCAGAGCCAGTCAGGGACAGGGAAAACGGCAGCTTTTGTCTTGGCGATGTTGAGCAGAGTTAATGCCGCTGAGAAATACCCGCAGGTAACGCAGGAAAGGGAAAGCTGATGCAGGAGGTGTTTGCCTGAGCCCTCGAGACGCTGCCTGGGGGCAGAGCTCTGGGTTTTGTCCCCGTCTGTGTATGATTTTATCCGCTGGAGGGGGACGATAAACCCCCCCGGGTGCCGTCGCAGCAGCAGGTAGGATGGAAAGCGTGGTGCCCGCAAAAGGGAGGTGCTTTTATTTGCTAGCAGCGCCTTAAGCCAGGCTTTTCGCTATCCTGGAAGCGAAATTCGGCTCCAATGCCCCCCCGCCAGCCCCAGCTCTGTGCGCAGAACCGGCTTTGCGAGGGGGTTACTGCCATGGGAAGGTCGCTCGGCTCAAGCCTACGGGGCGATTTGAGCCGTCGCTTTAAAGCTGAGCGCGGAAACGCTCTGCCCCCTGCTTCAGGAGACGAATTTCCCCCCCCTCGAAAAGAGCGACAGCGACTTCCCTCTGCCTGCGTCCCTCCCAGCTCCCTTCCCTCCGACTCCCCGTTCCCCCTGCGCTTTTGAGGGAGTTTTGAGGGAGCGCCCTGGGCTTTAAAGGGAGGCGATCCTCGTCTGACAGCTCTCTTTTCTCCCCCCCCCCCCAGTGTCTCTGCCTGGCTCCCACCTACGAGCTGGCCCTGCAGATCGGGCACGTGATCGAGAACATCGGGCAGTTTTGCGCTGACATCAAAGTGACGTACGCCGTCCGGGGAAACCAAGGTGAGTCGGGTCGGGCCCCGGCAGAGCTACCGGAGCTGCGACGGGAGCGTTAAGCGACCCTCTCTGAGAGCCTCGAGCTGCACAGACCCCCCGTGAAGGCCAATAAAATAGCGTCTGTATTCTCCCTCTCCTGCTAAGGAGTCTTTTTCACGCCCGCTGGCGGCTTCCAAACTCCCTCCTTCCCAGGTGGGGCTGGTTTCCCCCCCCAGGAGGCCGTAGGGAAGCGTCAGCCCTGCTCGCGATTGTATATCTCAATGGGATGACCACCCCCGGAAGGCCGCAATCTGAGATAACCGAGGGACAAAGGCGCACGAGCAGCAGAAACGCGTCGTGTTGGGAGGCGCTGGGATGGCATTTCCCCTCTCGCAGTTCCGCAGGGCAGCGAGCTGGAGGAGCAGATCGTCATCGGGACTCCGGGGACGATGCTGGACTGGTGTTTCAAACGGCGAGTCATAGACGTGAAGAAGATCAACATGTTCGTGCTGGATGAAGCCGACATCATGATCAACACTCAGGGCCTCTCCTGTCAAAGCATTCGCATTCAGAGGTGAGTATTCCCGATGGCTGGCATCCCGCTTCCCTTTTTCCCCCCCCCCTCCCAGCCTCTTCGCTCGGTTTTGAGGGAATCGGGCGCAATCGAGTACATCTGGGCACCAGGCTGCTCTCCGGGGCCGACGAGTCCGTCCTTCTCCTCCCCTCCAGGGCTTTACCCAAGGGCTGCCAGATGCTGCTCTTCTCCGCCACCTTCAAGGAAACCGTACGGGCTTTTGCCGTGCAAATCGTTTCCAGCCCCATCGTGATCAAGCTGCGGGAGGAAGAGCTCACCCTGAGCAACATCAGGCAGTACTTCTTCGTGTGCAGGAGCCGGGAAGAGAAGTACCGAGCCCTCTGCAACATCTACGGCAGCATCACCGTCGGTCAGGCTATGATCTTCTGCCAGGTAAAGCGGCTCAGCTTCTCCCAACACCCTCAAAATCCAGGAAAGGACCCCCGGGAAGGGTGGGGAACGCGTCGCCAGCAGCGGGTTTAACAGCGGGATTTTCACAGCATCGCTCCCACCCGTTGGAACCGCCTTCGCCTGCGTGTCCCGCCGGGGGCTACTTGCTCATCCGCAGCGTTTTTACCTAATTTTGAGGTGTTAAAAAGCACCGGGAGCTTCCCTCGAAAGGAGCAGAGGGCTCAGGAAAGGGTGGGGGGGGAAATAATGGGTGGGAGCGAGCGGAGCGAAAGCTCAGCCTGCCTCTCCCTCGGCACATCCAGACTCGGAAAAGCGCGGACTGGCTGTCGGTGGAGATGAGCCAGGACGGGCACCAGGTGGCCATCCTGACGGCGGAGCTGACGGTAACCCAGCGGGCCAACGTCATCCAACGCTTCCGCGATGGGAAGGAGAAGGTCCTCATCGCCACCAACGTCTGCGCCAGAGGTACCTCCGGAAAACCCGACGCTCCGTTTCTTTCCGATGGCGCGAAACGCCCGTTCCGGCCCTGGGGTTCTTCTGGTGGCAGCGCGGGCTTCAAGCAACGGATCCTCCGGGGTGAGGTGATCCCTTCCTCTCTCTTTTTCAGGGATCGACGTGCAGCAGGTCACCATCGTGGTGAACTTCAACCTCCCCACCGATCTGAAGCACCGGCCGGATTTCGAGACCTACCTCCACCGCATCGGACGGACGGGACGCTTTGGGAAGAGGGGCATCGCCTTCAGCATGGTGGAAAGCCAAAACGTGGGGCTCGTGCAGATGATAGAGAAGCATTTCCGTGAGTATCCGCCTCTCTCCGGGAGCCCTTTTTGGGGACCGGTGATCCCCCTCCGGCTCGTTTGCCATCTTTGCCCCTCCTCGGGTGCAGGCGACAGCTTTCCCTTCATCCCCTCACCCTTTTAGGGTCGGTTTTTTGTCCTCCGGCAGCCAAATTTTTGGAGGAACAGCCCAGCAGGTTGTGCCTGACGTGCAAAGGACGGCACCGGTGCCCGGGATGCCTCAACACCTCTTCTTTTTTTCCCTCTTTCAGGCATTTTATCTGTTTTTACCCTGCAAATCCCTGTCCCGCCTGGGGGCAGCTGGCGCCCCGGCTTAGCTCAACCCTGGCTGGGGGAGAGGAGCCGGCACCCGGAATCACCCAGATTTTCCCCCGCCTTGAGTGCAAATCGATTGTCGCTCCTAAACATCAAGAGGATTTTCACAGGATTTCACGGCGGGCGGCTCTTCAAATCCCACTGCCTGCTTTCCCTTGGGATCTTTGTTTTTTTTTTTTGGGGGGGGGGGGGAAACACGGTTATAGAAATATAGAAACCTTTCCGCTGTGTGGAAAACCACCTCCCTTCCTCGGCTTTGTCCTCGGAGCTGCCGAACCGTCTTGGCAGCGTGTCCTTTGAAATTGAAACGCCAGACGAGCCCGAGGCGGACACCTGGCAGAGGAGACGCGCGCCAGATAGTCTGGCAAAGATAGGGGTGTTGCTTTTTTTTTTTTTTTTCCGAGCGTCGGAAGCATCAGACGACGGCCACGAGCGGCTCGAATAACCGCGAGGTGGACGAGTCCCGATCACAAAATCGGCCCCAGCAGCCTGGGATTCCCCCGGGGATGAAAATCCGAGCGGGAGAACGTTTTTAACGCCGTTGACGTTGTCGTTCAAGGGCACAGACGAGGATAACGAACCTTCCCAATCCCGCCTCGTTTCGGAGGTGGGAACAGAGAGCGGGATGCGTGTCCGGAAGCCTAACCCGACCCGCTGCTTCGCGCTTGGGCCACCTTCTTGCTGTCCTACTAGCCTCGTCCGGGCCCTTCAGCCAGTTCACGCTGCGCTTCCTCCGCCTTTATTTCACACTGTCGCTTGAAGGCCACGGCGCGGAAACGCTCCACCCGGCGGGGCCGGGATTGGTTTTTTTTTACGCAGTTGCATCAAACGCTGATGGTTTTTAATTATTTTTTTTTTAATTTATTATTATTCCTCTTCTTCTTCCAGAAACCGAGATCAAACAGCTGGACCCGGACGACATGGACGAGCTGGAGAGGCTTCAAAGCTGAGTGAGGAGCGGTGCTTCGCCCCTCCGCATCCCAGTCGCCGTTCGAAAGGGAAGGAAAAATTACAGGGGGAAAAAAAAAAAAATAATCTCCCAGTTCTCAGCGCTTCCCGAAGCTGTTTCGGTTTCGTTGTGATGTTTTAGGACAAGACGAGGCGGCGGGAGGGGGAGGGGGGGAACCCCCAGAAGTTGGGTTTTGGGTTTTATTCCTTGTTGTATCTCTTGAGGTTTTCGTCGCCGTGACTCCGCGTGGCTCGAGGAATTCTCCGAGGGGCTCAACCGTAGGGCAGCGCTCCTCGAAAACGGGTCTAAGGGTCAGAAAATGGGTAAAGTTGGGTAAGCGGTCCCAAAAAAATCACCTCCGGGCAGCAGCGGCGGGCAGCGTTACTGCCAGCAAAACGTTGGAAAAAAGTTAAATAAGAAAAAACACAGGAAAAAGGAGCGAGTTATAAAAAAAAAAAAAAAAAAAACAACAAAAAACCCACCCAATCTCGCTAGATGGCAGCATGAATCCACTGCTGCCATCCCAAATCCCGTCGGACCCGAAACTGAGCATTTGGGACCCAAAATTCGAGCATTTGAGACCTGAAATTTGAACATTTGGGGTCATGTTGGGGGGGGGAGGGGGAAGAAGTTGGACCCAAAGGTTTATCCGTTCGCTCCCACCAACCTAATTGCTAATAAACCAGAATTCCTTCTCATTTTTGGGGTGGTGTTGCTCCTCCTTTGCCCAAATCCCTTGAGATTTATCCCTTATTTTACTCACAGAAGGAGTTTTATTGGGTCAAAGCGTTGCGGATCTGCCAGTGCCCCCCCCGACCCCCTCTCACTTTTCCAATTTCTCCCCAAAACGGACCCGTATGGGCAGAAAGAAAACGCGACCGGAGGTGTCCGGCAGCAGCAGGAGGTGGGGCGCAAAGCTGCGCCCCGGCTCTGCAAATCCCCCAACGCCCAACTTTTAACCCATTTTGGTCATTTCAAGCCCAAAAAACTTTTTTTTTTTTTCCTTCCAGCGTCATTTTTGTTAATGAGCAATTAATTCTAATGAATGAATGGTGGTGGGAACTTGATTTGCTCTGGATGAGGCTCTGCCCCGGTCCGTCCCGGTTTTGGGGACGGGGTGCAACGGGCTCCTGTGTTGTCATTGTCATCCTCCCCCCCCCCCCCCCCCCCCCCCCCCCCCCGGCCATCCGCACCCCAAAATCCTCCCGTTGGGGTGCTCCGGCCCCCCCTAACCCCCACTCCCCCCCCCCCCTCCTCCGGGGCGTTGCGTTTCAGCGCTGCCGCCCCCCCCATGAATGTTTGATGGAGGAGATGAAATATCAAACCCCGCCGGCCGCCCGGCTTCCCCCGGCTCCCAAACCCCACGTTTTCGATCAAGACGGGGGTGGCGGCAGCTAATTTTCCCCTCTTTTAGCCAAAAAATAATAATTGGGAGGCGGGGGGGGGGGGGGATATAGGAATAAATCTCTCCCGTGGGAGGGGAAGGAGGCGGTGCTGCCACTCCTGCGATGAGCGCGTACGTCCTCAGCCCTGAGATTGCAGGCGTTGGGTTCCCCCCCCTACCCCTCCCTCCATGCCCAGGTTTATAAATAATTAACGGTTAATCAGGGCCGGGCTTAATTACCCAGGGGTAACCCGAGAGGAGCAGCCCTGCTTGGGTGCCCGACCGAGGAGGGGAGGGGGGCTCGGTGCCGGATATGGCGCCATGGAGCGCGGCCGGGCACCGCCGCCGCGTTGGAGAGGAGCCTGGATCCTCTGCCTGCTGCCGGCGCTGGCGGGGGGTGAGCCAGAGACCTGAATTCCCCTTTTCCCCCCCCCCCAAATTTTCCCCCGAGCAGAGACCTGACGGACTCGTTGCGCTTTCTCGGCCAGCTCAGCCGCTGGCGGCCGGCGAAGCCGCTTACGAGGAGCGGACGGTGACGGGGGTCCGGGGCCGGGCGGTGGAGCTGAGCTGCGGGCCGGTGGCGTTGGCACCGCCGGCGGTGGTCTTCTGGAGCTTCACGGGCAACTCGGGGCCGCCGCGGGCCGTGGCGGTGGGCTCGGGCCGGGAGGTGGCGGTGGCCCCCGGCGCGGGGACGCTGGGCCGGGTGACGCTGCGCAACGGGACGCTGGAGCTGCGGGAGCTGCGGGCGGCCGCCCAGGGCCGCTTCCTCTGCCAGGGGCTCTTCCCGGAGTGGGGCCGGCTCCGCGTGGGCTACGCCGCCGTCCTCCTGCGAGTCCTGGGTAAGCCGCCGGCCGGTGACCTTCCCCACAGCACCCCGCTAGCCACCAGCTGGCCAGCATCGCCTTTCCCTGGCTTGCCGGCAAGCATCACCTCGCCCACTAGCCAATAGAGGCTTCCACTGGCCACTGCAGCGGACTACTGGCCGATGAAGCATCCCGCTAGCCAGCGAAGGGCCCCATTAGCCAACAAAGCGTGCCACTAGCCAGTGTAGAGCCCCCACTAGCCAAAGTAGTGGCCCACTAGCCAACAAAGGGCCCCACCAGGCAGTGACGCATGCCACTAGCCAACAAAGGGCCCCACTAGCCAGTGTAGAGCCCCCCCACTAGCCAAGGTAGTAGCCTACTAGCCAACAAAGGGCCCCACCAGTCAGTGAAGCATGCCACTAGCCAACAAAGGGCTCCGCTAGCCAACATAGAGCCCCACTAGCCGAGGTAGAGCCCCCACTAGCCAGTGAAGGGCCCCACTAGTCAACAAACCATCTCTACTAGCCAATGAAGCATGCTACTAGCCAGTGTAGAGCCCCCACTAGCAAAGGTAGTGGCCCACTAGTCAGTAAAGCACTCCACTAGCCAACGTGGCACCCTACTAGCCAATGTAGTGCTGAGCTAGCCAACACAGCACCCCCACTACCCAACATGGCAGGGCACTAGCCAATGTAGCGCTTAGCTAGCCCACATAGCACCCCATGAGCCAACATAGCACCCTACTAGCCAAAGTAGCTCACCGCTAGCCAATGTAGCACTCACCAGCCAACAAAGCGCTCCATTAGCCAACATAGAGCTCCACTAGCCACCAAAGCACCCCACTAACCAACATAGCACACCACTAGCCAATGAACTCCCCTGCCTCCAGCCAATATAGTGCCCCACTAGCCAACGTAGCACCCCACTAGCCATCCCCATTGCCTTGCCCTGGCCAACCCATAACTGGTCTCATTAGCCCATACACGGCCGCTCCAGCTAGTCCCCATGCCCACAGCCAGCCCACAGATGTTCTCATTAGCCATCCTGCTAGCCGCTATAGCGCCTCACTAGCCAATAAATCATTTGGGCTGGAAAGATCATCTCCGGGTGGGACCAGAGGGATCTGGGGACTACCGGCAGGTCCGGGGCAAGTGGCCAGCAGCTTCGGGGGCCGCTCACGGCTCGGTGCCCCCAGTGCCCGTCTCCAAGCCCTTCGTGCGGCCGACGGCGGCGGCGGCGGCGGAGGGGGCGGCGGTGGCCCTGACGTGCTCCGTGCGGGAGGGGACGGAGCCGCTGAGCTTCTCCTGGCAGCACCGGGAGCCCCGGGGGGGTCCCTCAGTGTCCCCCTTGGGACTGGGGGGCTCCGGGGCGGAGCTGCGCCTGACGCCCGCCAACCGCAGCCACGCCGGCTGGTACGCCTGCACCGTGCGCAACGAGGTCAACAACCACACCAGCGAGCCCGTCTACCTGGACATCGTCTGTGAGTGCCCCAGGGCTCGGATCCACCTTCCCCGGGGGGCTGCTCCAAGGTGGGCACCAGCTGTGGGGGCAACCTCAGGGCTGGAGATGCCACGGTGGCCACCAAGCATCCTGCCACCATGGTACGTTCATAGCTACCATGGTACACCCACGAGCACCATGCACCTTGCCACCAGGATGCCTCCATGGGCACCATGGCATGGCCATGGCCACCATGCACCATGATGCCTCCATGGTCACCATGGTACGTCCATGGCCACCATGATGTCTCCATGGCCACCATGGTATGGCCATAGTCACGAAGCACGTTGGCAACATGCTGCATCCATGGCCACCATGCACCCCACCACCACAATGCCTCCATGGCCACTATGACATGTCCATGGCCATCATGTGCCATGCCACCAAGGTGTATCCATGGCCACCATGCACCTTGCTACCATGGTACTTCCGCGGCCACCATGCCAGCATGGTGCGTTTATGGCCACCACGTACTGTGGCACTTCTGTGGCCACCATACATCGTGCCACCTCTACAACCACTATGTCAGCATGGTGTATCTATGGCCACCATGCACCAGGGCACATCCATGGCCACCAAGCATCCTGCCACCATGGTACGTCTACAGCTACCGTGGTACATCCACGGGTACCATGCAACCTGCCACCGTGATGCCTCCATGGCCACCATGGTATGGCCATGGCCAATAAGCATGTTGCCACCATGATGCCTCTATGGCCACCATGCACTGTGATGCCTCCATAGCCACCATGGTATACCCATGGCCACCATGTGCCATGCCATCAAGGTGTGTCCATGGCCACCATACACTTGCAACCACGGTACCTCCATGGCCACCATGCACTGTGGCACATCCACGGCCACCAAGCACCATACCACTACGGTGTGTCCACAGCCATCATACACTGTGCCACCTCCACAGCTACTATGTCAGTACGGTGCATCTATGGCCACCATACACCATGCCACCATAGTGCCTCCATGGCCACCACGCACCATGGTACATCCATGGCCACCAAGCATCCTGCCACCATGGTATGTCTATAACTACCATGGTACATCCATGGCAACCATGCACTGGCCACCATGCTGCCTTCACAGCCACCAAGGTATGCCCATGGCCACCACGTGCCCTGCCACCATAGTGCCTCCGTGGCCACCACGCACCATGGTGTGTTCACAACCGCCATGGCGCACCCTTTCTAAGGAGGCTTCCCAGGCTGGTTTCCCACCAGCGGGAGGATGCCCCGGGGCGGGCTGCATCCCCTCTGCGGTGACGTCCCCGTGGCTAAAGGACCCCGTGTCACCGCAGACGGCCCCGACGAGCCGGCCATCAGCGTGGAGCCCTTCTCCCCCGAACAGGGGGGCTTCTCGGCGGGCGAGCGAGAGGACGTGGTGCTGAGCTGCCTGGCTCCCTCCAACCCCCCCAGCCGCTACGTCTGGCTCCACAACGGTTCCCAGGTCCACACCGGCCAGACCTACGTCATCGCCGCCATCGCCCGCGCCCAGGCGGGCACCTACACCTGCTTGGCCGAAAACACCCACCTCCAAACCCGCACCCAGGCCACCATCGTCCTCACCGTCTACTGTAAGTAACCCTGGAGGGGGGGTGGCCCGGTGGGTCACCCCCCCCCGGGGCGAGATGGACCAAGGTGGCTCCCCGGTGAGGACGTGGCTGCAAGGGGCAGTTTAGGGGGTGGGGGTAAAGGCAGGGTGGGGACAAGTCCCCCCCCACCCTACCCCAGCGCTGATGGTGTCCTGCAGATCCACCAGCCGGGAGCCCCAGCTGCTCTGCCCAGGCCACCGGTGACCTGCAGGAGGTGGCCCTGCGGTGCCGCTGGCTGGGGGGCTTCCCCCCGGCACGGCTGCGCTGGGTGGGCCCCCAGGAGAAGGAGGAGGAGGAGGAGGAAGAGGAAGAGCAGGGGAGGATGGGGACGAGTTTTTCCATGGCCACCAGCATCCAGCCAGGGGTGGCCACCAGGAACGGCAGCTCCTTCTCCTGCCTGGCCTCCCACCCCGCGTTGCCGCAGGGGGCCGCCTGCGGGACCACCCTCTGTGAGTGCAGACGGGTCATTCCCCCCTCCCCAAAATCCCTTCCTGACCCTCACTTTGGCACAGCAGAGTTGTGGCGACCCCCCCTCATGCCATGGCCACCCCAGGCGGGGGGCAACTCACGGTGACACTGCAGTAGCTGGGACCTCCAGTAACCCCAGCTTGCTCCAAAACTGGGGTCCCAATGGCACAGCCGGGGGTGTCTCATTTTTTTGGGGGGGAAGGGGGGGGGGGGGGGGGGGGGGAGCTTTGGCACAGCATCACCGTACCCCACCCTGACACCTCTCCATCCCGCAGGGGTCCCGGCCGGCGGTCCCTCCTGCATGGCGGCGGCCACCAAGGGTGACGAGTACGTGATGCTGCGGTGCCGGTGGGAGGGGGGGACACCGCCGGTCACCCTGCGCTGGCAGGACGGCGGTGGCCGGGCCTTGGGGGACCCCTCGCCCTCCTCCGCCGTCCTGGTGCTGAGCGCCGACGGCAGCTTGGGGGGCCGGGATTTCGTCTGCGCGGCCGCCCACCCGCTCCGTGCCGCCGGCGCCGAGTGCCGCCTGCGGCTGGGTAAGCCGGATCCGTCCCCCGGGGTGCCCTCACGGTGGGGTTACGCGGCCCTGCCAGCTCTGTGTCCCCTCCCCCACCCTTCTCGCCACGCAGAGGTCCCCGAGCTGGAGGCGGAGAGGAGCGAGGTGGCGGTGCTGGAAGGCGGCGAGGCGCGGTTGGCGTGCCGGCGAGGCGGCGGCGCCAATCTGGGCGCCGCCACGGTTTGGTACGACCCCAAGGAGCGGGAGGTGACGCCGGGGTTGGCCAAGTACCGGTTGGAACGGGGAGAAACGTGGGTCAACCTCACCATCCGGGATGCCGAGTGGCCGGGGGACGGCGGGATCTACCGCTGTGCCGCCACCAACGCCATAGGCACCGCCAACCTCCCCGTCCGCCTCCGTGTGGACCGTGAGTCCTGGGAGGGGCGGGGAGGGAGGTCAGGGTGGGTTTGGGGGGAGTCAGGGGGGGAGGTCAGAACGCTCCTGCCGGGTTCTGTCTCACTGCAGGGTACCCGGCCCCCCCCAACGTCACCATCAGCAAGCTGCGGTACACGCGAGCGCGCACCGAGGTGCGGTTGGAGTGGCGGACGCAAGGCGCCGGCAACCTCACCGGCTTCGTGGTGCAGCGGCGCCAAGCCAAGAAACCCCCCCGGCGGGCACCCGGCCCCTGGGAAACGGCCGCCGGTGACATCGAGCCCCACTCCCGCGACCGGCGCCTGGGGGGGCTCGACCCGGCCGTGGTCTACGCTTTCCGCGTCCTGGCCGTCAACCACCGGACGGCCGGGCACCCCTCCGAGGTGCAGACGCCAGGTGAAGTTGGGGGGGGACGACACATGCTGGGGGGGGGACACGCTGCTCCGTGAGGGCAGAGCAGGGTTTGAGCGGAGAAGGACGACGTTTGCATCCCGGTGGAGCTGTGGAACCAAGTGTGAGCCGCCATCAGTAGGTTTCAGAGTGAACAGGCCCAGGCTCCCACCTCCCTCTGCCCTTCTGGGCTCTGCCAGGCCTCGGCAGGGGGGGAGTACCTGCTGCCTCCTGTCCCTCTACCCAGCTCGCACCTGGGTGCCTCGTTACCCTAATTACCCCCCAGGGCAGGGACAAGCTGACGAACCACCCCATCTCTTCCAGCCGAGCCTCCCTTCGAGGCTTACCCAGCAGTGACAGGGGCAGCAGTGGTGGGGATGCTGGTGGCCACCGCAGCGTCACTCCTGGCCGTGCGCTGGGTCGCCCACCACCGGGACACCCTCCCATGTGAGTGGCGGGGTCGGGGGGGGGGGGGGGGGGGGCAGGGCACAGCAGGACCACCGCCACCCCCATCTGACATCCGTCTGTCTGTCCGCAGGGCTGCACGACCTGCTCTTCCGCACGTGAGTGACCAAACGCCCTTGCCCCGGGGCTGCTGCACCCCACTGCTGGCGAGACCCCCCGCTTATCATCCCCCCCCCACCCCCCCAGGGCCGGTCCCGGCGCCCAGGAGCCCATCGGCACACCGGAGGATGCCGAAACAGCCGCGAGCACGGAGGAGGGAGCAGCAGCAGCACCGGGAGACGCAGATGTTCCCGCCGCAGCGGCAGGTGACAGCACCCACGGGGCGAGCCACCCACCCCGGCGAGCCGGCACCCACCCAGCGTCACCACGACCTCTCCCACCCCTTTGCAGAACCACTCTCGGCCTCACCGGACCCCACAGATGTCACCATCACCGTGACGGCAACGCCATGACCCCTTCACCTCCTTACTTCCCTTCCCTCTCCTTGTTTCGCACCCCGGGACGGCAGCGTAAATAAAACCGGGAAGAGCGGACGTGTCTCCCAAGCCTCGGCTCCTGCGACGCGGCTGGAAAAATATCCGTAATCCAGACCTGGCACACACAAAAAAAAATAAAAAAAATAAAACTCCTCTCGGGCTCACGGCTTTTCTAAGCCCCAGAAGGACGGAGGAGCGGTGAAACCGTGATGCAGCCCAGGGGGTGAGAGGCTTCACCAGAAGCCTCGTGCCATGTTTTACCCATTTTTCGGCACCGGGGAAGAGGTCAGCTGGCTCTAAAAAAGCAGCCCAACCCGGAGCTGAGCCTGCCGGCACCCGGTGAAAACCCCCTCCGGCTCAGCCTCGAGGTTTCGGAGTTCCAGGAGTAACTCAAATAAATATTTAGGTTAAAATAAATATTTTCTCACCGATGGGAGAGGAAAAAAGAAAAAAAAAAAAAAAAAAAAGAAAAAAAATCCCAAGGTTGAAGCTCCGCTCTCAGCCCAAAGGCTTTTGGCGGTTGCGGATGCTGTTTTGGGACCGTGTGGAATTCTCCGCGGTGCCAAGAAAGCCACAAAGCTTCGGCGGGGTAGGGAAGGGGTCCTCGTCTTCACCCCAAACTCCCTCTTTTCAGGCCGAAGCGCAGGATGGTAAAAATAGCGATTAGCGCTGGGTTTTTCCCCCCAAAACTGCTGCAAGCAGAGGGAGACAAGGTCCAAGGAAAGGGCTGAATGATCCCCAGCGCTCCTTAGCCCTCGTGCGTGCAATAAACGCGAGCAGCTTTGGCCAATTTCTCCTGTATTTGGTTAATAAATTGGGAGCGATCAAGCGCCGAGTGAGATCCAACCTCCCTTCAGCGCCCGCTCCTGCCACAAAGCGGCATCACTCGCTTTACCCAACTGCCCTAAAAAAAAAAAAAAAAAAATAATAATAAAAACCCGACCCCAAACCCCCGCAAAAAACCTACATTGCTTCAAAATTAGATATCATTTCCAAAGGAATATTACAGCCTCTCAGGAAGAGCATCTTCATACAACACGACCCGATAAGGGGATGCGGGCGCAGGGTCCGATTTAAAGCGAGGTCATTTAAAACCACGGTTAAATCTCGGCGTTTAGGGAAAACAAAGCAGCCAGAGGTAAAACCCAACCACTCGCCTGCCAGTCTCCCGAGGAAAGCCTTGCAGCAGGTCTTGGGAAGGAAAAAAGAATAATCCAGCGAGGATAAAGCCAGGCTGCGAGGAGCGGATGGAGAAGGGCGGGTTTGGGAGAGGAGGAGAGAACCGAAGAGGACGATGACGGAGAGGGGTTTTGCAGCGGCTCCGGGGTAGGTGGCAGTCGAAGCCCACGGGTTTCACGGCGCGAGGTCCAGGGTGCCGGCATCGGGTTTGCGGAGAGTTTCGGAATTCGGCAGCTCTGGCTGGGAAGATGCGCGACCCTGAAAAAAAAAAAAAAAAAAAAAAAAAAAAAAAAAAAAGGCAAAACAACAACAACAAAATATTTATAAATAGTACAAGAAAAGGAAAAATAAAAAAAAAAAAAAAAAAAACACACCATTTTTTTCCGGCTAGGAAAATACGCGCTGGCTGGGTGAAAAGGCGGCCGCACACGCGTCGCCTCGGGGTGGCCGTAATTATAATTTATGTGCCTCATTTCTGGGATTATGCGCTCTTGATTTCTTTTTTTTTTTTTTTTTTTCTTTTTTTGGTGGTGGTGGGGGGAGTGCTTTACAAGCACTGTTTTACTTTATTTACTCTGACTAAATTTGGAAAGGGGAGGGGGGGGCGGGTTTCTTACGGCCGCGCGCAGGGCCGGCGGGAGCTGCTTCAACGCGACTCGGTTCGTTTCAGAGGCTCTTCCAAGCCATTCGCGTTCCCTCAAAACCAAGGAATTAAAAGGGCAGTTGAACCAGATTTCGGCTTCCGCTAGCGGGAAGGCGAAATTTCCCCCCGCGCTTCCGCGAACCAGAAGGGTTATCAAACCCCCGAAAGCCACAAACAGTCCCCGAAACGGAGCTCTGCTGCTCAAACCGCGCTGCACCGACTCACCCCAGGTTCGTTTTGCGTATTTATTTTCTTATTTTACCCCACCGGGTTCGTCCCGGAGAAACCAAAAGAGGACGGACCGTAAGCCGTTGGTCATTAGCATCAGACCCGCTTCGTTAAATCCCTGTAGCAAGACTCCTCGGAAGCGTTCCTTGCGCTTTGGTAAGACGGAAAACACACTCCCATAGTTCCCATCGTTGGTTTTTTATATTATTATTACAATTATTTTTTTTTTTTATACACATAACCAGGCTAGTTTCGCTGTGTGTGTGTAGGGGGGGGTGTGGGGAACCCCAACAAAAACAACAAACCATGGAATTTCAAGGCATAAATAATATAAAAAGGCAACCATTTTTTTAAAAACAAGATACATTCATATGACGCTACTACAAAAAAATAAATAGTGACTCTCTCTGTTATAATTAACATCCCTCCATCACTCCCTTTCAGCCACTCGGCCGTGCAGTTCCTGGCGTTAAGCGGGGACAACGGTCGCTTCCTCAGGTTTCCTGCGGCTGGAGCTGCCGAAGGTCCCCAGAAGAGTTTAAGGCGACTCCGGATGAACTCCATCCTGGTTTTTCCTTACAGTCCTTCGAAAGAGGCTGCAGAATAAGGGGGCTCCAGCTCAAAACGTGGTTCGACGTTTCCGAGCGCACGCAGTCGTCGCCTGCAAAGCGAGAGCGCGGTGGGTTGGGTTGTTTTTTTTTTTTTTTTGATTTTTTTTTTTTTTTTAAATAGATCATCTCCTCTTTCAGCTCGATGGACCCAACAACCCCCCCGCCCCCCAAAAAAAAAAAAAAAATTGAGGTTAATAAAAGCGGGCGATGCTCTGCGAGCTCAGGCTCCTTCCCACCGCACCGGGCACAAAACGATTAGGCAACAGCTCGGAGCGTCGGCTCGAACCGAGCGCGCCGATACCCAACAGGTCCCACCGCCTCCCCGCTACGTTTTCTGTGCCCGTTCGCGCCTACGGGACAACTCTACGCCGTTACGGATGCCTGCTCGTTAGGGAAAACCTCCCCCAAAGGTGGGAAAACCTCCCATTAGGGAGGGAAACCCCCCCTTAAGGAGGGAACCCCTCCCCCTTAGGGAGCACTTCAGCGGTTTCGGGAGACCACAGGCGAGCTGTAGGTGCAGGCAAGCGTCAGGCAGCATAAATCAGTCCCGGCCTCGTTATCTGGAGGGCGGCCGCTTGATGAGCTCCGTTTAGAGGCAATCAATCACGAAGGGGACGACAGCCACGGGCACCTGAGCATCGCCGCTCCCATTTTCGGCAACGGGAAAGGCGGAACGCTTAAAAACTCATCTTTCTCAAGAAGCCGGGTCTTCTGCGGGCTTAATTACTACCTCCTCCGTAATAAATTAAGCGCCCTAACAGCTTATTCCCGGGCTTCGAAGCCGGCGCTACCCTCTCCGGAAGGCCTTACCGTCCGCGTAATCCACGGAGAGCCGGTTCACGGCTTCTCGACAGCAGGGACGCTGGGCAGAAGGCCGCTCCGCTTTCTCCTCGTCGTCCTCTTCCGGCCGAGCGCTGCACTCCGGGACGGCGGAGGCCAAGCACATGGCCACCACGACGTGGCGATTGAGAGGTTTCATCTCCAAACCGTCCCGCTGGTAAGGGGCTACGACGGGCACGACGGGTAGCGCGTTGCTGCCGAAAACGCCGTTGGTTTTGGTGAAACACCTGCAGGCGGGACAGGAGCCGAAGCGGGGTTACCCCGAGCTGCTTCTTTCCACCGCTTACCTCGAGAAACTGCGATTTTTAAAGTACTTTACGGCTGAAAATGCACCGTAACGACAGCCAGGCAGCTCGGCAATTAAGTTTTACGTCTATTTTTGGACCCATCCCGACATTAAGAAAAGGACTGAGCAATTTTAAATCCCAACAGACAGCCAAAAATCGCTCAAAACGTGCGCTCGGTTACTCCCCCTCGTCGATCGTGACCCGACGACCTGATGCGCAAGTCCATTCCTCCACCAAGGCAGCCCCTCCCCCCCCCCAAAAAAAAAAAAAAGAGGTTTTTCACCGCCACGAAAAAGACCTCAAGTTTGAAACCCAAAAAGCAAACTGAAGTACCTTGGAAAATAAATACTAAGCGTTATCAGAGCGAATGCAAATTAAAAAAAAAAATTAAAATATAGGGAATGTTATAAATACAACCACCCCTCCAGCGTTTTTTTTTTTTTTTTTTTCTTTAATATATATGCTGATATGGACACAACTCAGAGCATTAATTATTATTATTAATTTTTTTTCCTGCCCAATTTACATCTGACCCTCGTCTTTTCTGCTGGCGGTGACAAGCTTCATGCACGTCGCTATAGGTTATTACCGGGATGCTATCTATATTTTGAAATATAAGAATTTGAGAGCTGGGCAGGTTCTGTTCTGCATTTCTTTAAAGCGATTCCGGCCCCAAATCGAGCGGGGTCGATCGGTATATGGCTGAAAAAAAGTGTGTGTGGAGGGGGGGGGGGGGGGAAGATGGGCTTTGACATCATCAGGGACAGAGCCTCAGCCGTACTTCGGTGCTGAGGGATGAGCTGCTAAAGTACCAAACTCCAACAAATTTAAAACTGGGAGACGTTAAAGCTTGGCGGTCACAGTAAGGTCCCGCCCAAAAAAGTCCCCAAAAGCACTTTTATCGCATTAAAAAGGTCACGGCGATGCGTAAAAACGTAACTCTTGAAGGACTTGCCCCACAAACTCGCCCGGAGCCTCAGTTTATACTTTCACCTAAAAACTGCCATCAGTATCGGCAGAACCAAAAGAGCGACAAAACGTCCACAAAGGACACAAACTTTCTATAGGAGGAACCGGAGCGACAAAACATCCACAAATGACACAAACTTTCTATAGGAGGAACCGGAGCAAATTTCCCCCTCCCTGGGCAGATGTTTCACTCGCAAAGCCAAACCGCGGGACGAGGCGGGGGGGGGATCCCCTCCGGCGGCTGCGGGAACCCGCTCCCCTCCGGAATACAGGGAGGACGGAGCAGCACCGACCTTCCTTTTCAGCCCTCGCTCACCGATTTTGTCCTTCCGCTGCCGTAACTGCCTCCAAAAAATCAATTATTCCGAGTACCAAAATACCACAGAAGCCACTGAAGAATCCACATGAAACACAGCTGCTCTTCAAACGGATCCATTTATTAGTTTGCATTTCTTTCCGCGGAGGTTTTGACTGCGCTCACTTATTATTTAAAAAAAAAAAAAAAAAAAATTAAAAATTATTCGGAGAGGAACCATTTAAAAAAACGTTCGGGTTTGCATGTTTCTGGGGCTTTCTTTTTAAAGATACAGAGGTCGGCGTAGTGCTTTGTATTACTGTACGGGCTTGAATGATGTTTCAAGACACCAGTTCAGCCTTTTGGGCTTAAAATAATCCCGTTTTGACGGAAAGTAGCCATTGGTATATCCAGAGCAGCGCGCGTGTGAACGGCGCTGTCAAATCCCTGCAGCAGAAAGCACATTTTCTACGAGTTCCCGGCGCTAAAAAGCCTACCAAACTATAATCTGACTTCAAAGCCCGCACCAGCCTAATTTAGATTTAAAGAGCTGGGAAAACCAGACCAGTACGGGTTTATTTGAAGGGCGTATTTCAGATTTCTTATCAGAACACGACGAATTTGCCCAGAAGAGAGACCTGCAAAAACATAAATTCCTCTGCAACGCGTAAAGAGTTTTAGCGCAAAAGCACCAGAAGAGGAGGGGAAAAAAAAAAAAATATATATATATATAAATATATATCAGCGCTCAATCCTAATGTCACGAGCTTAAACCACGCTCGTCTTACCGGCTTTGTCCCCAGTAGCAAAGCGGGGATCCACCTTTCAGCGACTCCGGCCCCTGGCAAGCCTCCACGAGCCGTTAGGAGAGCATAAAGCGCTAATTGAAACAGAGGACTGCGGGATTTCACCGCTGCAATAACAAAACCTGCTCCGAGACGGCTATTGCCGAAACCAGCCAGTGGGAAAAACGCGAAACCGTTTCGGATTCGTTTGCACGTGGTCACAATTCACTGCTAAATTCAACCCCAACGCGGCGACGCCTCCAGGCGTTCGGCGGGAACAGGCTAATTTGGGAATTAGCAGCGCTCAGGTGGGACGCGTGAGCAAGGGCAACCCTGCCAGAGGTGAACCCACCTTCCTCCGTCACGGGGCGGGTGTTTTGCAGGGGGAAAACCGCCCGGTTTTAGTGGGTAAGGTGGGATAAGCGGAGGGGGCGGGGGGAGAAGGCACGGGGTCCTCTCTGCGCAAACAAGAGCCCAGGCGGGGGGGGACAGCCCTCACCTGCCGAAAGGAGCCAGGAGGTGGAAGAAAAACGGGGCGAAGACTTCAGCTCCAAATTCCCACTTGCCAAAACCTACTTGACTTGATCGCGCTAACCCACCAGGTCCTCCTCCTTCCTCCTCCTCCTTCCCCTCCTAAGTTCCCTGGCCCCTGGTGTAATATTCCAGCACGTTTCTGGTCCTCTCCGTTCCCCTCTCCCATGTCCCCTTCCCATTCCCCCAGCACCAGGCAGGGAACGGAGCGGTCCCGGCTGCGCAGCTCTCCTGCCAAACGGAGGTTAATGGTCCCCTCTGGGGGGAGGCAGCTGTAAAGGACAACTTGTTTCTCCATCAAGCAGTCAAATATAGAACAGGGATGTGAAAATTCAAAGTTCAGACCCTGCTGATGACCCATCTGGGAGGAACAGTACAGTTGCAGAGGATGGAACCCATTCTCCCTGCTTTCTTCCCCCCCCCCCCCTAAAAAAAGTGCAATTAAAAATCTAAATACGCTTAAAACTGGAAAGCGAGCTCTTAATTATGGCGTAACGCACACAGCATGTTCCAAACGAGGGCCAGTTGCACGCATCTTCTTGCTGACTGCTGTTCCACAGCCTGCCTTGAGAGCAGACAATTGGCTTCTAACGAAACGGGAGCTCGTTTTCCCCAGGGACCAGCCGCGACACTGGTCTGGACAAAGCGGGCCCAGCTCTACCTGCGAGTCGCTAGCCCGTCTCCGTCACGCATACGCTTACGGAAGGAGGAAGAATTCAAACCCTATTATATTTTAAAAAAAGTAAACCCAGGAAAATAAACCGAACGGGTTTTCTGCCTTCGACAACACTTCAATTTCAACTCAACTTCTCCAGATGTACACCTCAAGGCAGCTAACGGTTTTAACAAGACCGAAAATTCAAAGTATGATTGAAAAAAATAAAAAAAAAAATCCAGAATTTACCGGTCAGAGCGGTCCAGCCTGCCTGACTTTCAGGCCTATTTTCAGTCATTAAAATAACTAGAGATTTAGTCAGAAGCCCAGAAGGATATTCTTTAAGAATTTCAAAAGTAAAAAAACCTAATAAAAATCCAGACTCCCAGCTACAGAGACAGAGTTTTCCCTTATTCTATACGAGAATCCTTTATTCTCCCGCAAGAACTGCATCCGACACCAACAACCGGCCCGAAGAACCTCAAATCCCATGTTTTACGGAGAATAGCACTGCGACAGCAGAGCTGTGACTCTAGTTCATTAGTGTTCTTAAGAGAACGGCAGGAAACGCGAAACGGAGAAGACCAATGAAATCCTATTTGACAAACTCCATATGGAATCATTTTGTTATCTCCAAACTGCAAAAAAAAAAAAAAAAACCCACAGGAAATCAGGTTTAAAAATAAAAAATTCCAGCGCTCAACCTGCCTCGCCGCTTAAACAGCGTCAGAGGAACACGCGGAGCAGAGTGAGCTCTGGGGGTTTAATAACTTGTTTTATTCCATCCCACGGACAATCGCCAACCGCCCTTCCTCGAGTCCCAGGTGACGTGGAGCTCCTCCGCCCCCTCGGCCAGGACCCAGGCTCTCGGCTTTCGTTTGCCCCAGCTTTAACGCAGCGCGCGCAGGGCGGGTTTGCGTCGGGGGAAGGTACCGCCTTCGGGGGGGGGGGTTTCCATCACCTGTTATTGTTCCGACAATTTCGGCAACTGATGCACTCCGTGGGGTCGGCCTGCGGCGCCGCTGTGTACATCCCGCCGCCCTGCAGCGGGAAGGATTAAAAAAATAAGTAAAATATTATTAATAATAATAATAATAAAATCAATCGCTATTTGATCATAGGAGAAATGGTCACCCAGAGCGGAGAAGGCAGTTCACAGAATCAGAGAATTGTCTAGGTTGGAAGAGACCCTTGGGATCATCGAGGCCAACCATCTACCCTACTCTACAAAGTTCTCCCCTACACCACATCCCCCAAAACCACATCTAAACGTCTCTTAAACACCTCCAGGGATGGTGACTCAACCACCTCCCCGGGCAGTCTATTCCAATGCCCGACCGCTCTTGCTGTGAAAAAATTCTTTCCTAATTTTCGGTCTAACTCTACCCTGTTGGAGCTTGAAGCCATTCCCTCTTGTGCTGTCATTAATTACCTGTGAGAAGAGACCAGCACCAACCTCTCTACAGTGTCCTTTCCAATAGAGAGTGATGAGGTCTCCCCTCAGCCTCCTCCTCCTCCAACTAAACAGTCCCGGCTCCTTCAGCCGCTCTTCGTAGGATTTGTTTGCGAGGCCCTTCACCAGCTTCGTTGCCCTCCTCTGCACTCCCTCCAGCACCTCTTGTATTGAGGTGCCCCAAACTGGACACAATACTCGAGGTGTGGCCTCACCAGTGCTGAGTACAGGGGCACAATCACCTCCCTCCTTCTGCTGGCCACGCTATTTCTAAGACCAGCCAGGATGCCGGTGGCTTTCTTGGCCACCTTGTCAGCCGCTTGTCAATTAGAACCCCCAGGTCTCTTTCTGCCCGGCAGCTTTCCAGCCACACCTCCCCAAGCCTGTAGCGCCGCAGGGGGTTATTGTGGCCCAAGTGCAGGACCTGGCACTTGCCCTTGTTGAAACTCATACCATTGACGTTGGCCCAATGATCCAATCTAAGTCTCTCTGTAGAGCTTCCCTATCCTCCTGGGAATCAACACTCCTGCTTAACGTGGTGTCATCTGCAAACTTGCTGATGATACACCCTATGTCCTTATCGAGATCGTCAACGAAGACGTTGAACAGAAATGGTCCCAACACTGAGCCCTGAGGCACACCACTTGTGACCGGCCACCAGCTGGATTTCAATCCATTGAGCACCACTCTTTGGGACCTTCCAGTCAGCCCGTGCTTGATCCAGCGCATCGTATGCTCATCCAGGCCGTGGGAAGCCACGAGAATTGGATGGGGGACAGTATCGAATGCTTTTCCAAAGTCCAGGTGTACAACAGCAACAGCCTTTCCCTCCTCCAAGATTCTGGTAATCTTATCATAGAAGGAGATCAGGTTGGTCCATAAACCCATGCGGACTAGGCCGGATCCCCCGGTTGCCCGTTATGTGGGTTTTGATGGCACTCAAGCCAGCAGTTCAGCGCCAGGCAGCGCCCCAAACCCTTTCGCTTCGTTTTCCAACTCTAACCACCTTCATCAATCTTCAGATGCGTGCCCCGTAACGCGGCCCGGCAACACTGCCCTATTATACGAAGCCAAGCGGAGGGGGTTCGCCAGCACGCCCGTCAGCGAAAAGTAAACAGCCGCAGCTTCGACGAGCCCGTGCGGTAATTTCCCTGGTCCCTTTTCAGCTCAATACGCTCAGGCTTAATTTACTAAACACACCGTAAATACGTTTATTTTTAACACCGATGACAGACGCGAAAGCAAATTGCTGTTCGTTAGCGGACTGTGCCCGTTGGGGGAGAGAGGGGGTTAGATTTGCGGGGCTGATGTCACAACACAAACCCATCCCACTTTCCTGTAATTACTCCGATTAGATGGGTTTACTTCGCTACGCTGATTTCTGAAACATTGAATATTTTTACAGATGGGGCAATTCCTTAGCCAGCAACGACTCTGGGCGAGAGGGATTTTGTGCTGTTAGTTTTGGCTGCGGGGGCCGTTACAAGCAAGTAAAAATGCCCAGATTAACACATACCTCATTGTTAAAGACTAAGCGGACACCGACGCGGCAGCCGCTGGAAAAGGGCGCCGCGGAGCCGGGCTACCGGGCTGCCTTTCAGGAGGGGAACCAGTTTGGGAAAGCTCACCCCATTTTTGCCATTTCAAAGGGTGGGTAACTTCTAACAATCCCTATTTCCGCAAAACCAGGGCTGATCCTTAAGTTTTTGAGGCTGCTATAGGCATTTCCTCAGCGCTCCCTAATTAGGCTTGATTGCCATCCCGGCCAGTTTCTCCCTTCCTCATTTACGCCAATCAACGAAACAATAAAGAGAGTCCTAACGAGGATGAGAACCTCCCGGTTCCTCTGCGCTGCCTCACCCGCGTGCCAGTCCCGCTCCTTCTACGTGGGAAAGAGATCGCGTGAACTCAAACTTTCTGCAACACGGAGGGGGGGGCAGGAAAAATAAAAAAAAATAAAAAAAAAAATAAAAAAAAAAGGCAAAACTCAAGCCAGTCGCAACCGAGATGGCGGCACTGCACGTCCCACCTCCAGCTGCGAGCGCCGAGACCCACGTCAGCACGTGCTCCGTGCAAAATCCATCCCCCCCCCCCCCAAAAAAAAAAAAAAAAAAAATAATCAAGAGGGATAAAACACCAACGCCAGCCCCCAAGCTTTCTCCCGGGTGAGCTTTTGAGCACCGCAGATATCTTCCCCTTCCCGAGGGTTCGTACAGTCGGAGACTTTTGGGGAGTTTCACCCATCGGGAGGCTGGACAGGTCCAAAAAAAAAAAAAAAAAAATAAAAAAACCCCAAAACCAAACACAGTTTGGGCCTCGATTGCTCTTGAAAGCGTCCAAAAAAGCGGCATTTCTCACTACACCAGCGGAGCAAAGACAGAATCGGGTGAAAACCCAACTGGTCTGGACTCAAAGCTGCAGTTTAACCGAAGTGGCGACTACTGTGCAAGCGCTAATTTGTTGTTCAATAAAACGAAGCGCTTGTGTTCAATTACCAACACAAACAATAGCCCCATTCCCCCCCCCCCCCCCCTCCAGAAACAGCATGGGTTATTCAGACTTTTGAACTTTTTCTTTCAGTTTTCCTGGGCAATGTTCACAGTTTTGAGTAAGTTTAGTAAGTCTGAATGCAAGCCATCTGTTTCCATAGACAATAATGAAATCATTATTCTCTCTTGGAAACGGGACGCATTTCAGCAAATGAAGTATTTTTCCACAGCATGCAAAGGCTGGATCACAGACTTAAATTAGTTTTTAATTTTATTTTCGATTTCAAAACAAACAAACCAAAAAAAAAAAAAAAAAAGAGCCTGTCTCAACAGTCACAAACAAGGGACTGAGGGGGAAAAAAACAAAACAAAACAAAAAAACACCAAAAAAACCCCACCCAAAACGCAGCGTTATTACGTTGCTGCATTTCAAGACGTATGGGGCATTTTATTTTATGGAACCTCCTGCTACATTCGTGCTTTGCCATAATTAATAGCATTGCTTAGAGTTACAGATCCGAAACAGGTGGGGGGGAAAAAAAAAAAAAAAAAACCCAAAAAAAAAAACCACGGGCGATCCATAAAGCTGCAGAATAAGCAGCTATAATTAAATCTATTTAACTTGAAGATTGAGAAATACCATATGTACAAGTAAAGTATCTCAGCCCAGGACCGAGGCGTTCTCAGAGCTGACATGCTGTTTGGAGGAGGGCAGAGGCAGATTTCCCAGAGTGAGTGGAATTCTTGCCGTCATCCGATATCCTCAAATGAAAACCACGATGTTTGTATCGCAAATATCAGCCCAGTTGCCTCCTCTGGGATAAGTAATTTAGCGGAACTGGCTGTTATCAATGGCTGAGTATTTCCCCCCCACCCCGAATTATGTCCGCTTCTCCAACCTCCGCGTAAATCCCAAGGTCTAGGCTGAGCCTTCCGCCCGCTGGAAGAGCTTACGTTCACAAGACGGTGGGGATGTTCGTAGTCCACGCGCGTCCTGGGCAAGGAGTCGCCGTGCCCCGGGTACAGCCCGGCTCCTCCCTTCACCATCCCGTTAACGCCGTTAGCAACTTTGTGATGGACGTGCGGACAGCCGTTGCTCGGGCCGCCGTTGCTTATGAAGTTTCTGTGGAGGCTGCCGTTGACTCGGCTGGTGCCGGGCAAGGTCGCGTACTCGATCATTTGCCCGCCGATATCCGCCCCTCGGTAGAGGTAGCCGGGAGGGTCGTACTCTGCAAGAGACGTTATCACCGAAAGCGTTATTTATTGCCAAATGAGAGGTTAAACCAACGCCTCTAAGAAACAAAATAAACTTCTTTTCTCTTTCTACAGCTTTTGTAAATTAACTGTAATAACTAAGTGCTTAGCACACAAACGGAGAAATGCAAAACAGACCCCTCCCGGAGAACAGACCGGGAACGCAGGTCCGAAAAGACTCAGCTGACGTCAGCCACTACGAAGAGCGTCCTAAAACCAGGCCATTCGTATAATCCATAGGCCCTTTGCCGTCTGCTGCAAACTGCTTCCAGAAAATCTCTCCGGGCCGCAGCTGAAGACGTTATCTTATCTCGCAAGAAGTTTCGTTTCATTTCCCTTTGTCAGAGAGCAAGGACGTTTCAAAAACAACCACGGGCTGCGCAAAGAGCAAGGCTGATTTCGGCGTTACGACCAGAAAAAGCGAGCGAGGGGATTCTGCCAGCGCGGCATCGTTTGGCGGGTACAGAGCGCCTTGCAGAGCACGCTTAAGCGCCAGCACGTCTGCTCAAGGCTCCTAATCGCAAACGGACGGGTTTTCCTCATTAACACCTCTCTAAAAGACTCGGACATTGAGCGCCATTGTACTGCGGAGGGACTGAGAGGTAACAGGGGACTTCTCCGAGTGCTGCGAGTTCTTTTTCTTTCCAGATATACGGGAGAGATCCGGGGTTTAAGCCTCCCCGTTTTAACAAGTACTTACGATTACACGCAAGTTCTGCCAGCGGCAGACACCTATGCAGGTGCTTAAAGTTAAACACAAGCTGAAGAAACTTTGCCCAGGCGTTTCACGCGCCGTTCTGCGGGTGAAGCTGCGGCAATGCGAGCATCGGTGCAAAGAAACCGAGATGCTGCTGCTCTTAAAAAAGAAAACAAAACAAAAAACCACTCAAATCCTCACCTAAGGCACACCTAGGATGGACGAGTCTAAATAAATGCCAGTTGGCTTATAGCAGGAAACCGCTTCCCCTTCATAAAACGTAATAAGAACGTTACTAATTCTACTCCGAGAATATTCTCATCGTGCCAGGAAACCAGAAATCACTCACTCTGCATGGCGTTTTGCTGGCGGTTCTTCCACAGGCACATGGCGATGAAAACGATGAGAATAAGGACCATCACGCCAAGGACGCAGCCCACGATCAAGTAGAGCATGTCACTGCTGCGCACGGGGCCGTTGGAAGGACCAGCTCCGCTTCCCCCAACCCGGTCGGGGGGATTCGGTGGCGTGCTCAGGTCCTTCACCGGATATTCGGATGCTCCCGGCGTGCGTTTCACTGGGCGAAAGAAGAGACAAGTATGGGTACGTTCGCTAAATGCGTTTTATAATTGTGTTTTTTTCATAACGAAGTGAAAATAATAATAACGACCGCCGAGCTCGAATCCTAATGCCTCAAAGGGAAAGCTCCCAAGTCAATATTAAAACCCATAACGAGAAGGCCAACTACTATTGGGTAATAACTATTTGCCTTGGAAAACGGTTATTATCCAGCTTGCTAAGCCTCTCATTGAGGTCACTCGAAACTTTAACGAGCAACTCGACATACGCGTGGCTAGAACTGCACTAACCCCCAACTCGAAAGAGCGCAAATCTTTCCACTTCTGAGGTCAGGAGAAACCACAACATGCATTTCTATCGCCTAACCGCTGCCAGATGACCTGCTTTTTATCTGACGTGAACCCTGCTAACCCCGCTTTCAAAACCATACTATTTAAGATACTAAGAGCTGAACAGAAAAATCCCCGAAAACGAGATGCTAGGCTAACCCAGGAATCAAACGTACAACTCGTTTGCAGCTCGGATTCATTTTCGTTTGACGCCAAGAACCGGCAAGAGGAGCCCGGCTTCGGGGGCGAAGGTGGTCGGAGAGACACAAGCACCTCCGTGCAGGTGAGTTGGATAAGCTGGATCGCCCCCATAAGCCTGGAGGAGACGCATTTTAAGGAAGAGCCGGTACGAACGACAGATTACATCTTGCCAAGTTTAAAATTAGGGAGGAAAGTTCCATTCCTCACAGGAGGAAGACCAACCGCGCGTGTGGCCCGAAACCCTGCAGCTCCCAGCCCTTCTTTCAAAGGCTTCGCTCCTAACTTCGCTAAACGTTGATGCTTCTGCTCCTACAGGGCTTTTCTCCCTTTTTTTTTTTTCTTTTTAAAAAAAAAAAAACCAACATTTTTTCATAGCACTGCATTTGAAGTTTACCGTCTGCATTTTCCCTTTACAGCCTTACTTGGTTTTAGAGATTAAAGGAGACAGGAATTCTTCGCAAAATAAATGTGACTGCCATATCTGACACTTCCAGAGAACAGTACAAACTTTGTGCCAGAGGCACGCAGGATTAGGGATGGAGGCAGCCAACGTAACCATCAATGGCTGTGGTCTGCACTTACACAACGTGTCACAGAGCCCCGAAGACAGAAAACAGACGTACAAATCAATTCTGTCATCTTCGAGAGCGTGGTTGTTCTCCTAAGGAGAGGCTATCAGCACCGCAGAAGAAAAAAAGAAAATAAAAAAAAAAAACAAAAACCACCAAAAAACACCAGCCCAGAACAACAATACTATCTCTTAGGCTGGGCAAACCCGCAGAGTTTTGCTAAGAGCCTTTCTCGGGAGCGCAACGTATCAGTTTCCATATGTTCAAAACAATCCCAGCTTCAGAAGACAAAACAATCCTCCAAAACATTCCAGAAAATTACTGTCTTCGTGGCGCCGAAAAAAAAAAAAAAAAAACAAAAAAAAACCACAAAAACACACACCCACAACCAAAAAACACCCCCAAATTCGACGCAGAGGCTCTTTCACGCCACAAAACCGCCACCTTCACGCGGTCCCGCAGGCGGGCGACGGCGGCGCTCACCTTTGGTTTCGCAGATCATCACGTTGCTGTACTCGCTTTCACCACCTTCGTTATAGCACTGCATTTTAATGTCGTACGACGTTTCCGGCTGCAGGTGATTTATCAAGTGCCATTGCTTCGTACCTATGGGGGGAGAGAGAGAAAAGAAAAAATTTAAAAATAATCAATCAACTGCATTTCGTTTACTCGCACGAGCCAGAATTAGGTATGAGTACATCGCAGCGTCTCTATAAAATACAGGGGGTTTACAGCACAAAAATCTTTCAGGCTTATGTGAAATCGTTACGACGCGCGTTGTCTTGGGAAATAGATTCTTAGAGGAACCTTTTGCTGAATAAAAGTGTGGAAGGGTTTCGCTATTTTCAATTTTTAATTTTTTTTTTTTAATTTTTTTTTAAATATCTTTCTCTACAAACCCCAGAAGTCATTGAACTACAAAAACCAGACATCCAAGCTTCCAGCATCTGTTAACTTAAAAATCAAAATTTCTGGGTGTCTCAAATACGTTACGGATGAAAAATTGGGTTTAGGACGGCTCATGCTAGCTATTTACAACACTCGGGGCAAATAACAAGGAAAAACCGGCACAGAAAACAGGTTAAACGTGGGACAGGGGAAAAACTCCCCCGTGATAAGACCCTCTCCCGCTTTGCCGTCCCGCAGGATCCTTAAAGACGGGAGGTACCAACCGGAGCCGCCCCTTTTCGCGGGAAGGATACATCTGGGCTGCTCAGCTCCGCCGAAACCGCAAATAATCATCGAACGTGCGGTTTATTAAGCGTACCGGGAAACCAAATTAGCCAGCGAGGCTGTTGCTCGCGCTGCAATCTCCTCTACTAGGACGGTTTTAGGCATCTCTGGCTCCCGGCCAGCGTTTCATTTAGACACCCTCCTGAAGTACTGAGCGCTTCAATATAAATCACTCTCAGTTTTTACTTTCACGGGCTTGTGACAAATTTTAATAAACAGCGACCCTTTTCTTTTTTTCTTTTTTTTTTTTTTTTTTTTTTTCTTTTAAGGGAGTTTAATTAACTGTTTGAGTGCTCTTTAATCCCTCTTGGAAAATACCACCTTGAACTGTTTCCACTGTTTCTAAGAAGCTGTCATACCACCTACTGATTTAAGCATTAATAAAAAATAAAAAAAAAAAAAAAAAAGCCAATTCGGCTGGTGGGGACTGCGTTCGAATCTCCCCCCTCCCCCCCCCTCCAGGACACAAACCCGGGTGCAGATATTGGGGTCTCCAGGAGGACCCCATCTCGGTTTTGGGAGGGGAGGCCCAGCACGGTCCCAGTTCCATCCCTCGCACGCCCATGGGCGAGGGCGGACAAGCCCTGGGCTGAAGCTGGAACCGGCCTTGCCCTAAATCGCACGTTTTTTTCCCCCCCAAGATTCATAACTCGGTTTTCCCGTCGCCCCCGCCCCCAAGCATTCCTTTCGGTAATTACTACACCAGGTTTTAGGTTTCCGCTTCAAACCATTAGTGGAACTGGAATCAGTACAGGCACTTTAACTGTCCTCTCCATGCACCATTAGCGAGGAAAAACATTTAAACAACTGACATCAGACTGCATTTACATTTAAAATTCAATCTCCCGGACCCTCGAAAGAGAGAAATTCAGCCCATCAGTGCAGATTTGGCTTTGCTTTTGCTTAAAGCTGCTGAAAAATACCGAGGAGCCACCCGAGTCAAGCTTTTCGCTTGTTTTTTTTTTTTTTTCTCTTGAAATAAAATCTGATTTTGCCTGTAGCAGCATTTATAAGGGGGGGGGGGGGGGGGAAGTTTTCTGCGGAGTTTTGAATGTCTCGAAAGACAAGACTTAACAGGAAAGGGTAAGGAAAGCCTACGGCAAGTCCTTGGCTAATACAGGCATCCCACCACTCTTTCCACAACTCATGCAGTCATTTCAAGATAAAATTCCCTGTCAAAAAACAGACAGATTAATTCAAAGGTAACGGGGGGGGGAGGGGGGGGGACGGGGGGACGGACGACCCAACATGAAGAACAAGTGATTTACGGCAAAAATACCTCGAGTCACATGTTCCTCTACATATTTCACATCCAATGCTTCCAATCATGCTTTCATTGAAAGTAGCTCTCTCTTTCTCCCCCCCCCCCCCAAAAAAAAAAAAAATTTAGGGGAGCGCAGTCAAGAAAAAAGTTTTAAGTTTAAATATTTCCACCCAATGAGGTTTGTGTTGCAAACTTTGGCAGAGCAGAGCAGCTGCTAATGGTTTCAGAGTGCCACAAAGAGTTCAATACACACACACACACTCTCTCTCGGAAAAAAAAAGAAGAAAAAAAAAATCAGAAACAAGCTAATTTCACAGCACAGCAGAGCCCGCTTAAACAGCTAACTGCTTAGCCTATAAGATTTATAAACACACAAGTTTCATCCAGCACAGGCTAAAATACATTTGGGGATGAAGGCGCGGACTGCATAAGCTTCTTTAAAGCAACGCAGCTCTGGATCCGTAACGGCTTTGCAGCGCGCAAAAGCTGATGCCACGCATCAAAGTACCGTGCGGAGTATTGTCTAGCAGGGGAAAATTTTCAAAATAAAGGCCCGTTCCTCTTGCGACTGAAATAAATGAGGGGGGAAAAAAAAAAAAAAAAAAAAAAAATAATTCACGTCATCGGGACGGAATGAGATCACTACGTTTATTCAGCCCAAGCAATAAGGACATTAAGTAAAATATTTTTTAAAAGGGTTTTCCACTTCTGGACTAATATAGACATTATCTAATAACTTCTTCCAGGAAAACGATGATCTAATACGCACAGGGGAAAAAAAAAAAACAAAAACCCAAAAAAACCACACCAAACCAAAAAACCAGAACCTGATTAAAAGGCAGAACGAAGCACAAACATACCTGCGTCTGCAGCGTACGGCAGCACTTGAGGCTAAAAGTAACTTCCTTCTAGCGGGATAAGCAATTAAGCAAGGTAAGAGGAGAGAAGGCTAATTACACACAAGGTGCCGCCTGGCTTCGAAAAATCCGTGCTGGGCTAAATCGGCTTAAAAGCCAGGTAGTTATTGGCAGAGTCTGTAACGAGGAAGCGCTGCCCCTGGGTTAAAATCTCGTTTACGCGGCTTTCTCCTTCCTCGACTACTTTAAGCTAAACCAGTTTAGAGAGACCTACGTTAAGGATTTGCGGCAGCGTAACGCGCCAAACTTAAACCCGGTGTTTAGTTCTCAAGTTTCCACGCAGGAGAGGCTTCAGGAGGAAGAAGCACGTTCACGCGTGGGCAGAATTTGACGTTAGGTAGTTGAGCTAGCTACTTCCGCGACATAGATTGTAAAGACCTCGTTTGGGAAAAGCGGTTTAGATTTCGTATAAACACAGCCAACGCGGCTACGTGATGTTCTTCCCCATCGAGCAGCGTTATTAAGCACGCGTATACCGCGCTGTACCTTCTACGATATCCCTCTTGTAGTCGCTATCGTTGTCGCTGTCCGTAGGCCGATAATAGATATAAAATCCTTGGATGGGCGTGTTGTTGTTGCTTGACGTGATATACTACAAGAGGATTCGAAAAGACCGCGTTAGAGAAGAAAAATTTTATCCCGGTCCCGCTGGGGCCATCATCGCCGTAAAAAAAAAAATACGCGGGTTTTTTTTTTTAAGGAGGTCAGGCAAGCAAGGTGGAGGGGGGAGGTTTGCACGGAAGCTACGACAGAAAAGGGGATTATCAGTTGCCGGGGTCGCGTAGACGCAGCTAAGGTGGAGCGCAACGCCGGGGGGGTTCTCACGGGGCCGCGGGGAGAGCATCCCGCCACTGAACTCCTCGCAGCAGCGGGGGGGGGTGAAAAAAAAGGGAGGGTGGCGCGGGGACAAGCGGCTGAGCTGGGGATGACACTGTCCTCTCACATCACTTAACCGTCAATTAGGGTTTGACCACGAACGGCCCGAAAACGCACGCGATGAATGGAAAAAAGTTAAGACCATTTTTACTTCAGAAAGAGAGTTAAGGTCACTCTAAAACTCGGCTCGAGAATATTTGACTGCAAGTTACGCGGCCTCCTGAGGAACCAGAGGTTATTTTAAGTTTATTATCCTTAACATCTCTTAAGGCTGAGCTAGCAGAGCAAACTAACACCGGGAACTCTGCACGTTAAATCCTCCAAAGTCCACCAGGGGGGTTAGATTTCAAAACAAGAGCAAAGAATTTCTGTGGGTTTCAGTAAGGACTTTAAAAGTACTTGTTTACAAAAGACGAGGTAACAAGGGGGAAAGGAGAACGTTTCTCTAACGCGAAACCCCTACTGGCCGCGAGGGAAGACGGCGGGTTTTAAAACGCAGCGCCCGCTTCCAGCCATCGCAGCCTGGATTGACAAAAGCAGCAGGAACCGCAGGAAACGGAGCCAACTCGCTCGCGACTCACGGCACCGAGAGGGGTTTGGACAGAGTTAAGCCCGCTGGTGCCTCTCGATACGTCCGTGCCAAAGCAGGTGGACTAAGGCGGCTGCAGCCTTTCACCGGAGCTGCCAGTGGGGCTCACATCTGGCGTAAGCCGAGGAGGCGCTGCGTTGGCACCCCCAGGGAGAGCTGGAAGGGGAGAGCGAGGCGGAGGAAGGCTGGGAGACAGCGCAGGAGGCAGCGAACAACCGACAGGGCTGGCGAGGAGGAGGAAAAAGGGGTGGGAAACGGGGGGCAAAAGGGCTCGAGAGGCACACGGCCCCAGCAGCTCCCCAGTTCTACCATACAAGCGCGATGTATCTTAAGCCGCCGGTAGGAACGAGATCCTCGCTGAGTCTCGGGGGGGTTGGGGGGGGCAAAACCACCACTCACTGCTCTGCAATGGGCTTTTAAGCCTCGACTTTTAAGAGCCAAAGCTGTAAAAATTGGTCCGCAGCTGTGAGAACAGGAGACAGTTATACCTACCGTCCATTTTAGCATGATCTGAGTGTCGCTGATGGCTTCGGTATAAGCAATGTGAGGTCCTGCGATAGGGCGGTTGGAAAACCGGTTGGTAAATCCGGCTACTTGGTACGGGCGAGAGGCTGCACTGCGTGGGCTCTCCCCGTAATTGTTCACGGCAATCACACGGAACCTATACATTTCTCCTTTTAAGGAAAAAAAAAAAAAGGGGGGGGGGAAGAGAGAAAGACGACTTTGTAGCAAAACAAGCACTAGAAACAGGATTCAAGGAGAGACCAAACAGATTTCTGCACAACATCCAGTTAGAAAAACTGCAGGACTCATTGCCACGACTCACGTGGACATCAGAAATACAAACAGCGTCTGAAAGCGACGAGGGAAACTCACTCCAGAAAAATCCACAGGTTATTACACGCAGAGATGGAGACGCCCCCATCAGCTCAGGAAGTCCCTCAACCGCAAACTGGTGAGCGCCGAGAAGATGCCTCAAAGGACACCTGTCCTCATCTGTTCCCCCTACTCTCCCCCTCTTTCCCCAAGCTTTCGGGGCTGAACTCGGGGAGAAATCAGGACAGATGTTTTTCCATGAATGCATTTTTCTCTTTTTGTGTTTTGAGTGCTTACTAGAAGGACAATTAAGTTAAAAATAGCAATAATACACAACCCTCCTCTCCATGTGAACAAGTATTAAATTATGGTGTTTTTCCCCCCCACACACACTTGGAAAACCAGAAATCAACTTGAATTCATGTAACGAGCTCCTATTTCACACGCACAAATAAAACCAAACCCAACCGACCAGAAACAGGATCATCCAAGCAGAAGTTAAAAACGAAACACCCAAAGAGTTGCAGTATTCTCTCAGCAGCAGCGCAGCCATCTAAGCAAAGCCAACAGCAAAAAAACAGCCGTGGTGAAGGAAAGATCATTTTGGATACCTGGCTCCAAGTTACGAACTTCCACCGACAGCTTGGAAGGAGAAATGTTCTCAGCCGCAATTAGCCAGTCGCTGTTTCGACCCAGGCGTTTATACTCCACTTTAAAGGCAGTGATGGGGGAGCCACCGTTCGCCCGTGGTATCCACGTGACGTAGACGGATGATTCTGAGGCTGTGGAGATCGTGGGTCGGTCAGGAGCTTCTGGAACTGGAATGAGAAATTCAGTTACAAGAGGATTAGAGTCAGCTGAAACTTCGTTTTCCGTAGCAACCCATTCAACTAGTTGCGGATGGTTCAGTAAGACTTTATGTATTAACGAGGAGAATCTTAAATCCTCCCGTAATAACTACTCTACTCCCCTTACTCTTCTGGAAAAGATGCTCAAAGAGGAGAAAACAGAGGGATCAATTACTTTATCAATGGAATAACCCCCCAAAAAAAAAGATACGGTGTCGCACTACCCCAACCCATCTCTACGTGGAAACGGAAACGTATACTAAAGTGAACAGGAAAAATCCGGTTATCATTTTCGAAACCCCGAAACTCCCCCCGAGACCTGACGAAGACTTCAACCCATCCGTGTCAACGAGCACCGTATCGCCGCAGAAAGGAGAACGAAGAGCAAACAAAGCGTGCACGAAAGGATATACTTACTGAACTCACTTGAAGTTACAGACAGCAGTGGAACAGAGAGAACAGAAAGAGGCGGCGTTAGTAAATCGGGCGATAACCGTTCTGACAACCGATGAGAGCTGTAAGGCTTTACTAAACTAGTTCGTATTCATTAACTCGGAGCCGGTCACCGACGAGGGGAGGAACTGAGCAAGGACCAGCAAGCCAGCAGCTTTTGGGGGGCACGAAGCAGGACGAGCACTTGCAGGCGGGCGCACACAAAGCGTCCCCTTGTGTGGCTCCTCTGATATTTAGCACCGTCACGAGCGTGTGACGCTCCGTCACCTGCGTTATTAATAAACCTCTCCGTTCCCCTTTGGTTTCAGCCAAACTTTAGACACCAAATCACCTTTGAGGTCACAGCCCCGGAGTAAATTTGCCTGAATCAGGCCCCCGAGTTCCAAGGCTGGGGTGGGCGAGAAAAAGGGCTATAAACATGCTGATTTCACTGGAAACCAGGCTGCAAATCACACCTACTGGGAAGCGGTTGTATCTCCTTGCCGTCAGAAATAAGGCTGTCCCTGGGAAGCCGCAAGAAAAGGTCGAGAACAAATACGGGCCCCTTCAAGAACTTAAAAAACTCTGACATGGGCATCCCCCATTTCCCCCTCTTCCTCTGGATCTTTCGCAGTGGAAGAGAAGAGGAAACCCAGAGTGTTTAGCAAAAAAAAAAAAAAAAAAAAAAAAAAAAAAAATGGAACGGCAAGTTTAAATAGGAGCAGCAAGAACCCGGGTTACACGCAAAAAGGCACAGTTGGTTTTTGGTTTTGGTTTTTTGTTTTTTTTTTTTTTTTTTTTTTTTGAGCACCACGCGTGCCAGGTAACAGCATCCTTGAAAATATTATACGTCCACTGGATTGGGGCGCGTTCGCTAAATCCGGAGCTTCAAATACCCCACCCACAGATGCCGAAGAAACGCGCTACTACTCGGTGACTTAACATTGCCGGGGAAACCCGAGGTATCGAGGCAGGCAGGTAAAATGCCAACTCACTTGAGCGGAATAAGGCAGCCCTTCCCTTAGCCCCAAAGTACAAACTATGATTATTTTTTTTTTTTTTAACTCTGGAAACACGCAGAAGAACAGAAAAATCTAGCAGATGCCTGACCTCACTCACGGAAGTCCCACAAGAGAGGAAAAAAAAAAAATAAAAATAGCCGTAACAAAGCAGCCCAGGGAATAAATAGGAAATCGAAGAGGTAATACAAGGACCTAGAGCAGCAATAAACACGAGTTAACTTAGATGCGTCTGTCCGCAAACAACTTTTAAATCACGGATTACAAACCACCCATAGCCCTACCTCCGCTGTGTCGAGACGGGTCTGGAAGGACGACACCGAAATTATTCGTCCCTTCGTGAACGACGGGATGTTTAGGAACGCCGGCTGGTGGAGACGGAGCCTGAGTGTTTTTGGAGGACGACGTTCTTTCTAAAGAAACATTCGATATACAGTGCGTCAGCTCAGGGATTGGATAAGAAAACGCTGTTCGTTGCTTCTCACCGTACGCTCAATCACTGGCTACCAAAGCCCCGGCTCCAAATCACAAATTAAGCAGTCAGGACAGCAATTAGGGAGTTTCCTCGTGGGAGCGAGAGAGGGGACTTCCCCAAAACATCTCGCTTCGGGGATAAATGACCGTTCATCCACGGCAGTACGCGCTTTGCGGGGACGCCACCGGCTCCGGCCCGGGTTTCAAAAGCCTCCTCTCATCCCAAAATTACAACAGGTGGTGAAAACCGCAGGGCGAAGTCCACGTCTCGAGAAAGAGGTTCAATAAAAACGCTACGGAAGCTGCGTTTGGCCACGGCCGGACCCGGGCCACCAGGCTGAGCAGACTTCTGGCCTGTGGCGGTACGTACGTATCACGAACTCGCAGATTTCACAAATACGTTACATCCTTAGTAAAATTTTAAGCTACCGGTTCTTGTACATCGGTATGAGAACCGTCGGTGGTTGTTCGCACGCTTCAGAGCGAAGCCACCGGCCTCCCGTGCTTGAAAGATAGAAATCGCTTTGATTAGAAACGCTCTTTTGCTCGTCGCTGTCTGCGCGCAGCTACGGGCACAGCTGGTTTCTGGGCAGCTGAGAGATTTTCACTACAGCTTCTGCAAAGCAAACCAGAAGCAGCTTTCGCTGATCTCTTGAAAATCCGATGGCGCGGAGAACTTCTTTTTGCGATACTCTGAAAAACCTGAACAAGGACAAGCTGCTCCCCGACTTCGCTCCTTTAAGCGAGAGGAACCTCACGGTATAAATCTTTAATAATCATCCCCAAAAGAATATCATCAAGCTTTTAACAGCTTTTACTTACCGACAGCGATGGTAACGCTCAGGAAATTTTGCCCCGCGGCTATTTTAGTTATTAGAGGCCGCTCTTTAGCGATTAAATGGCAGAGCGTTCCATATACGGCTTGAGCAGACAACGTAATTTAATGCAATTTAAACAAATGTCCTCTCGAAGGCGTAGGACACAGGGAACATTGTGCTGCGCCTACCTTTGCTGGTGCGAAACGTCAGCATAGCGGGCTGGCCTTCGCCAGCAGCGCTCCTCGCCACCATTAAAACTTCGTACAGGCTGGAAGGCTCCAGCTCGGTGAGCCGCAGCTCGTTCTCGCTGCCAGGGACACGCACCGTCTGCCAGCTTCCCACCGCGCCGCCGACGCCGTCGTCCAGCTGCGCGGGACAGGGAGAGGCGGCTCAACATCAGCAGCACAGAACCCGACGTAACGCTCAAAAACCCCTCAGCGCTTTCAGCATCCGAGGAACCTCCGTCACTCGCCAAAAAAAACCCAACTCCTTATGGTTTCCTACATCTACCTATGGTTTGTCGCCACGCGCTCCTGCCACAAATCGGCACTTTTCAACTACCTTCACGGGGCTCCTTCGATAAACTTGACTTATTTTCCCCCTCTCCATACACAGGCGTGCACTTGTCTTTGGGGGAAAAAAAAAAAAAAGGGTCATTTTTATTTGTGGCTAAAACTAGCAGGAGACCAAATGGTTTTAAAGGCTTCAGTCGGTCTTTAGCTGGCAGCGTGTGGGACCTTAGAGGGCCGGACCCAACACCCTAATGAGAAAGATACATTCCCCGAGCTATCCCAGCTTTTCCTGTACTTCGGCAATTTAAAAATATTTATTGGCTGAAATGGGCGACAAAATTATGTCTTAGTTATTTCTTGAGGTTGAAAAAGAAAAAATAAGTTCAGCAGGGAGACTGAAGTTTTGGGTTTTATTAATGCATGTTTCTTTTCTTTTTTTTAAATTTTTTTTTTTTTTTAATTTAACAGTCAACTCACCATCTCCATTTAAGAAAGGGAAGAGATTCAGGGTAGTCTCTTAATGCTTGACCTTTACAGGAAAACACTACCCCAAATCCCGAAGGAAAAGACAAAGACTCTACCAAAAATAAACTACTAAACAATATAAGACTTTAATAAAACATGGAAGGCAGATCTAAATGCTGCGGATTATCAAAGGTTATGCCAGAGGTCTTTGTTCCGAGTATTTTCTTCCGAAACAACCACTCTTCTAAGGCTCTTATTCCCCCAACTTTTTTTTTCCCCCCCCCGCCTCTTTAAAAGAGGGAAAATCAATACAATAATTTAACGACACAAAGAGAACACCACCCTAAAAAAAAAACAACACACCACAAAACACAACACACGGCAAACTCCCTATGGAGAAATGCCCGAGTGAACACATTTAAGGTGGAAAGGATTGTTATGAGTGAAGGGTAAGCATCAAAAAGGTCAAAGAAGTATTCAAAGCTTTCCGTGCTTACGTGAACCAACCACCTTTGGATGAGAAACTGTATCAACAGACTTTGGCACCGGGTTTTCAGGAACTAACAGGTCAAAAAAAAAAATTTAAAAAAAAAAAAAAAAAAATCTAAGCCTTCCCCCCAGGCTAAGACAAGATCAGGATGTAGAGGATTAAAAAGCTTATGAAAAATAAACCAAACAGCTTTGCCATGCAGAAAACTCTTTGCTTGGAAGAACGGGCACAGGCATCGCTCGGTTCGGATTTGAATCAGAAGAGCTGACCCGCTGACACACCACGTTTTAGGGACACGCTAGGTATCCGCTTAGGAAATTTTAGTTCACCTTTGCATTTGGCAATTTCAGTTTAACAGCGTCTCTTTGGGACGCAGAGTAACAAACTCTTTGACACAGCAGGCCAACGCCGGGCTTCCCTTCCGACCTCAAACGTACTCGCCAGACTCGAGCCGGCACGGACGCGTTTTTAACATCGCTGAAGTGCATTCAACGTGCCCTGGAGCCCCATTCCCCACAGACCCTAACGGTACTGTAAAGGAAATAAAAGCCCGGGCTCCGCTGAATAAATCTCACTTCTAACTAGATAGAACGGCGTACTCGTGAGCAGCTTCAGTCGGCCCTAAACCGAGCTGCCTGGGCGGCCACGGTAACGTTGCGCTTCACCCGTATTCCCTCTCCGGCCCCGACACCACGTTCTTGTCCCCGGAGAAACCTAAACCAACGAAATCCGTCTGCTTCGATGGCTACGGAGAAGCGTTACCTTGCGGTATTTCACGAAATAGGCGTTGACGGGCGAGCCCCCGTCCCTCCCCGAACGCCACACCAGGTTGTACGTGTCCGGCTTCAGCGTCTGCGGGGGGCTGAGGATGATGGGGGCTTCGGGGGGAGCGGCGGCATTCGAGGCTTTTTCCGTTGCAGCTGCACCCGAACGCCATTTTGTCGGAGGCGCGCTCGAAAACGCCCGTTCTGCCCCAAAACCACCGTGGCTTTCATCGCTCTGGGCAACCTCCGCAGGAGCCATTTCTTCCGCTTTCGTGCCCGTTTCTAAAGGAGCTGCAAAGAGAGGAGCCTGGTTACACCTTCACGATGACGTCCGCTCGCCCCAGCGCAGGGGGGGGGACACTAAAGTCATTTAACAGCGTCATTTCCAAACCAACCCCACTGCAAAAAAAAAAAAAAAAAACAGTTTGAGAGATGCCTGCACAGACCCGAGCCCGGTGCCAAGCTGTGCCCTTGTGCTCTGGCTTTTATTTTATTTTATTTTTTTTTTTTCAGAGCAGAACAGTATTTTTTTGTTTGTTTGTTTGTTTTGAGGGGGGGGGGGGGGGGTTTTACACAGTAGCAAAGAGAGAAAACCTGAAACGTGACACCCGCAGGCACGGTTAGACTAGCGCCTCTGATAAATTAAGTAGTGGCGATGCACATTAAAAGGAAAAAATAATAATATACAGCTACACTAGTGACACAAACGGAGTACTTTTAAATTAATCGCAGTTGTACAAGGAACTTTTCATGGCCTGAACTGGCGCGCGCACAAGAGGACATTCTCCTGCCTCAGTTTCTGAGGTTTCGGCTGTAATTTCGATCAGCTTCGAAAGCTGTACGACTCGGCTACTTCATTTGAAAGTTTATGCCGAGAATAAACTCGGTTTACAGGCAGATCTAACGTGCAATTTAATACCAACGCATTTCTAGAAATCCCGCTCCAGCCTCCTCCATCCTATTTACTTTGCCTGCTATGAAAAAAAGAAAAATTATATATATATATATATATATATATATATATAAAATATCAGTAGTAAAGGGGCCGCGAGACAAAAAAAAAAAAAAAAAAAAAAAAAAAGCCCTGTTCAGCTGACGTGGGGCTTCTCAGCATTCCAGGCAGGAAAGGGGTGGCAGGTTGGACATCTGAGATTATCCAGGACAAGTAAACGTCAGTGCTTAAACCCAGAACGTTTGGGAAGCGGCGCGGCTCCCTCCAGGTCGCACGCTGCAGCGCCGAGCCCGCCAGATGTTCTTAGCCCCGTCCGTCCTTTCGGATTTGTGTAGGTTTACGTTACGTGCCGGGGTCTGGAAAGGGGAAGGGAATGAAGGGAACTTGGTTTACAAAACAAACAAATTCCTCGGTAACGTAAAGCCCAGGCAGCCTTCGCCTGGCTGACTCGGATTCCTCCAAACCTCCATTAAAATACCAGCAGCAAGTGTGGTTGCTATTTTTGGCCGCTTTTTTTTTTTTTTTTTTAAAAAAAAAAAAAAAAAAAGCTGGGAAGGAAAAGTTCTCTTTTCAAATTGAAGACACGCTCTCAGCAAGCGTTCCTCGTTTGTTCCTTCCTATTTATTTAGCGGTGCCGCAAAGCTGGGAGATGGGAAAAAGGGAACAAAGCGGGGAGGACGTCCCCAAAACCAAAGACGGAGTTCACTAAAAAACGTCAGACACTCCTCGGAACGATCTCCGAGCGAGGGGGTATCTACCACTGTCAGCCGAGCGACGGCGAAGGGATGCACCGCCGCGTGTTAATATTGGAAACAAACGCCGCATCCGCCGGAGGAGGCAGAAGGCCGACTCGTCGTGGTGGACCCGGAGGATCTGTGGGTGGGCACAGCGTGGTTTGACGCCCGCTGGCACGGGGTGGGGGGAAAACGGACTCTCGCGCGTGGAGAATTCGTTGCGGTTTAGGCTGGTGACAGGAGACCTGCCGTCGTCGCTGCGTTTATTGCCGCGAGAGGGGAGACGTCGACAACCGGCGAGTAGCGTGTAATTTTATTTTTTTTGCTTCGCAAAACAACCGCCGGGTAACAATTTCCATTATGCAAATGCAGATCTAAGCTCTTTTTGCTAAGTTTCTGGCGTAATTGCTACCCATATAAACCATCGGCCTTCCGTGCGCTGCTGTGTCATTATGCAACTTTTTTCGGCTGTTGCTTTTAGTGCCATCCCTTCACCCTTCACCACCGAGACCTACTCTTCTTCCTCGGCTTCCCAGCCCCACCACGAAAGACCAGCAGCACCGAGCTGGGTCAGACCAGAGGCTGTATGCGCCCCAAATCCTGCTCCTGACCGCAACCAGAACGTCCCAAAGTTGGGCATTACAAGAACGTGACGTTTCATAGCTTTTACTCACATTCTCCGTAATAACCACTGTTTTACAGCCCGTTCCCGTGTCTCCCCTGCAGCCGCCTCGTTGTTCCACTGACCTTAAACCTCACTGATGTTCAGCTAAATTTCCTCAGGCAAGAGCTGAGAAACTTAAAGACACTTCACGTAACTAAAATCGGTATCTCAGTTCTTGCGAAGGGAACCCAGAGGGGACTTAAACCTTTTCTTAACATCACACAACGTTCCGATGCGAAGAAAGGAAGGAATCTCTCTTTTCCATCTCGCCTTTCGCTTAAGAACTGTCTTTTCCTCGTAGAAAAGTCAAGAACCCATCTCTTCGGCCTCTCCTCCTGCCGAAAAAAACTCTTCCGCGCCCCTACGAACGCACCTGCCGCACTTCCCAGCGCCTTTGCTGGTTCTTCTACCGCCCTTGTCGAAACAGGGCCGCAAAGACGCAAGCGGATTTCAACCCGCTGCCACGGCCCGGGTCCGCACGGCAGCAGAACAACCTTTCTATTTCGTCTCCGCTCCTTAGGAGCTCTGGGAAAGCTACTGCCGTGCACACAAACACCACAACCGTCTAAAAAAACAAAAAACAAACAAAAAAAAGACTTAAAATAAGCGCCACGGGTATAGGATCTTTAGGCTATCGTTTTACATTCTGGTGGTTTCTCGCTATGACGGTGGCTCAAGTCGCCCTTGCCCGATTTTAAGACCATAGAATGAATCATGACGTGGAATAGATCCAGCAGGGGGAAGAAAAAAAATATAAAATATATATATATATTATTTTTTTTCAGCCAAATAAGCTCTCTTACTGCGTGCTTGCACAAGGCAAATCACAGGAAGAAGCTGCTGAGGCTGAGAGCTGCTGAAGTCGATCCTACTACCGAGGAAACACGGGGGAAATCACAGCTTAAGCCATTCAGGTGCTTCAGAAGCGTTACCTGGCACAAATTCTTCATTAAAACCTCCAAATGTTAGAACGGTTCCCAACCACGCTCAAAAAACCCCCAACAGCTCCCAGAAACTACTTAAGGACTTTTATATCAAAACCAAATGCCTCAAGCGCCCTCCGCGCCATAATCAGCCGCCAGTACAACGTATTAGAAACCGGTAAAAGTTAATAAACAGAACATTCAAACTCAACTTACTGCCACGAAATTCTCAGGCAAAGCAGTGGGATTCTTTTTTTTTTTTTCCTATTTGACACAGACTGAATTCTGGGATGATATTTAGTTTTCTGTTTCCGCTCAGCAAAGCCCAACAATAACTTATTGATAATGTGATGGGTTCACTTTCTTGAGGTTTCTCCTTTCTTTTTTTCCCCCCTCCAAGTGAACCTATAACCATCTTTTCAAATTATTTACGTAATTTTTTGCTCTAATCGGTGATAACAAAGAACCTTAAATATGGGGCCACTTATTGATAATGTGATGGGTTCACTTTCTTGAGGTTTCTTCTTTCTTTTTCCCCCCCCTCCAAGTGAACCTATAACCATCTTTTCAAATTATTTACGTGATTTTTGAGCTCTAATCGGTGATAACAAAGAACCTTAAATACGGGGCCACGTATTAAATTCCACTGCCCTTAAATCTCACTGATGTTCAGCTAAATTTCCTCAGGCAAGATGCTGGAAGAGCTGAGAAACTTAAAGACACTTCACGTAACTAAAATCGGTATCTTACTTCTTGCGAAGGGAACCCGGAGGGGACTTAAACCTTTTCTTAACGTCACATAATATTCCGATGTGAAGAAAGGAAGAAATCTCTCTTTTCCATCTCGCCTTTAGTGTAAGAACTGTCTTTTCCTCGTAGAGAAGTCAAGAAATAAAAACTATCCAAGGGTGGGTTGGTTTGGGTTTTTTTTTTTTTGTTTTTGTTTTTTAAATCCTATATAAGAACACTAATCCCGTGCAACACCCACAGCTGTTTCTCCTTTGCCTAAGGTGGAAGGGAGGAACTGCTCCAAGAAGACAGCTCCGGCTTCTCTGCCCTGTTTCCCCAGGGTACCCGTGCTACCTACCTGCCCTTAATTTCTTATTTTGAAGCATTTCTCACCTAAATCAAGGAGCCGACTCCGCGATTTTGCGCGCCGAGCTTACCAACTGTAAGGATGGCTGTTGCCACCGCGGAGCCGTGCTGGTTGATGGCTTCGCACGCGTATTCCCCGCCACGCTCAGGAGTCACGTTCCTAACGCGCAAGGAGCTCCAGCCCGCTTGAGACGGGGAGAAGGAGGCGGCGGGCTCGGCAACGGCGCTGCCCGGCCTTGCTCGAGGAGGTTTCCGCGGTTTTGAAGGAAGCACCTGGGAAAGGTGGCTGGCGATAAGTCCTCTGCTGTCGTACCAACGGATGACGGGAACGGGTAGGCCAGTGGCATTGCAAGTCAGCGTAACGTCCCCACCATCCATCACAGTGACGCTTGCTGGGGGAGAGACTATAACTGGCCTAGAGCCTTTGCCTAGGGGGGGGGGGGGAAAAAATCCAAAGAATTAATCTGACTAAGGAATACGATTCTTAATGCCACGATGAGTCAATACAATTAAAAAAAAAAAAAAAAATCACGCATGCTTCTTTTTAACCATTTTAACAGTTCTCTAGACAGCCTCTCAGCCGAGAGATAGAAAACTACGCTCAAACCGCACTTCAAATTTCCTAAATAAAGACGACTTGACTGTCAGCGAGGAGCACAGCGCAGGCAAGACTGGCTTAGTCCCCTCCACAGACGAGGGGGTCACAAAGTACCTGCTCAGCCAGCCTCTGCGCAGCTCACAGCAGCCTTAACCGGTGCAGAGAAGGGCAAAAGCTTCAACTACACGTGGCAGGGAGAGAACAGGACCAGTAACGGTCTTGCCAACACCCTTGTACTAGCAGAAATCGAGTTCTTTAGATATTAGGAAGTATCTTAAGACCGAAGAGTGATCAAAAAGACTATTGTAACTGTTAATTTGATACAGGGGAAAGCCTGCACTAACCCCAAATCCGATGATCGTTTTGTAAACTTGACGATACGGATCGGGCATAATTACTCGTCAGCCAATTCCGCTAAGATTTCATCCAGCACAATGGGACCCTGATTCTATTTAAGAATAAATCACATCAAATTCAATCATAAGCTGATTTCACTGCAGCTGGTAATCTAGGTTTTAAGTATCAAGTACCACCCCAGAAATACCTACATCTCTTCAAAATTCAACTGAAAGCAGCTTCTTTGTAAGATTTGCTACAAAGAACGGTCAGAAACAAATCAATATATAATACACCAAGGAAAAAAAAAAAAAAACAAACACCACCAAAAAAAACCCAAGAACAGAATAAAGCTTGAAGTACAAACGCTTAATTTGAGTTCTTGAGGGCTGCAAGTGCTCCTACCCGGCTGGACACGAAGTCTCCCCGTGGACTGCACAACTCCAACCCCGTTGTTCGCTACGCACTGGTACAAGCCAGAATCCTCTGGGGTGACACCGCGGATCCGCAGACGGTTTCCCGTCGGCAGATGCCGTGGAGAGAGACGGAGGGGGGCTGCGTTGTGGAGCCAGGTGAGGGTGGGAGCAGGGCTTCCCCGGACGTCGCACCAGAAATGCGCGGTCGCTCCAGCGGCCACGGTTTCATCTTGCAGTCCCTTGGAGATGGAGGCAGGTTCTATACAGGGAAATAAGTTTACATAAACCACCGTATGTTGATCCGAGCTTAAGTCCTGAAAAAAAAAGATACTGCGAGACGTTATGAAAACTTGTGACATACAAAGGCTAAGCGAGCACCGCACGATTCTAGTTCTACGCAGCCTAAAGCTGGTTTTCCCCCACACTTGCTTATTTTAATGGTCTCTCCTTTCTATTCCAAACAGGCACATGTTTGCATTAAGACTGTAAATAAGACACCTGTATTCTCAAAATAATTCTCTAGCGAAATCCCCAAAACAAACCCTGTATTGCGCGTCAACAACCCGTTTTCCGAGTTACTCTCCTGAATACATTTCAAAACCCAAAGAAAAACAGTCACAGAGGCAAAAACCTCAAACAGGAAAACCTGCTGCAAAAGAAAAGGGAGATTAGGCACGACTCGCAGCCGCGCAAAAGAGGCCAGATATATTTATTTTGCTTTTGGTTTTGTCCTCATCCAAACATATCGCCTCTCCTCGCCAGCTTTTTGCTTATATACAACCTCAAAAGAGAAACATCTGATCTCTGGCACATTATTGACGCTGTATCCCGTATACACTCGGCACTCCGCAGAAAAATAAATAGATCAGTTCTTCCTTGGGAGCTTGTTATCCTTTCCTGTTTAATTACTTCACAGTGCGAAGGATTTGAAGAGATAAATAGTTATGGATTTTAATGCAGGAGAGATGATGAAATACGGTCATTCTAAACACATCTTATTCTTTATTTTAACAGGCTTTAATAGGTTGAGGAAGGGTATTAGGCTATTTGTAATCAGACGCCAAACCCAGCGAGTACACAAGGAAAACGCTCGTTGCCCGGACGTGACAATTTCTTTATTTCTTACCAAGTACAGCAAGCGAATAGTTAACGTATTTCACTACTCCAGATTCGTTTCCCACCACGCAGGAGTAATTTCCAGAGTCCGATGTCTCGAGCCTGTCCGTCACCAGATGGGAGTGCAGCAGTTTCCACCTGCCTTTTCTCAGGGCGTCCCGGCCATCTTTGACCCAGCGGAGGGAGGCTGGAGGCGACCCGCTGACCACACACTCCAGCGTCAGAGGGCTGTGCCGGGGCACCGCCAGGCTCTGGGGTGCCAGGGGGTGAAGTATTTGGAAACCAGCTGAGGAAGAGCCTGGAGGAAAGGAGAGGAGGCTTATCACTAACCAGTCTTTCAAACAGCACTCTCCCATCCTGTCCTCCGGTCCCGAGGTTTGCCACGTCTTTCAAGCACGGCTACTACTTCTACTTGGGATTAAGCACGACGCTGTAACGCTCTCTTCCAGACGTCCTGCTCCGAAATCGGTTTGGCGACCGCAGCATGAGCGGTACGCTCTTCGCAAGGGCTCAGCGCTCTGTCCTCTTGGCATCTGGAAAGCAGCCATGCTGCTCCTCCGCAGTAAGGGGAAATAAGAACTGAACAGGCAAATAGCACAGGGCGGATTTTACCTGACGTGGTATTTGAGACCAGCGGGTATTTAGGCTGATATGCCCATGCTAAAAATCCTAGGGGTGTTATTTATTCGGTTTGAGACCTATTAATTCCAGAAAGCTGAACTGAATACTCACGAGTGACTATGAGCTTACGTCCGGCGAGTTCTATTCTGAGCTCCTGAGTAACCGGGTTGTACGCTGCACATTTGTAGGATCCTTTGTCTTCTAAAGATACATTCAAAATCTGCAGGTTTCCAGACGGAAGAATTAGGTAGTTGTCTAAACGAGCAGGGAGGAAAAAGAGGTTACATTTAACTTCGTTTCAAGAAAAGATTTCCTTTTCAGTATGTATATTTTTATTTAACTTGTCAGATATACCAACCTATCCTAAACGTCGGATCACAAAGAAATCATGCTGCCATGCAAAGGCTATTAATTTACAAAGGCAGGTTTAGATAAAGCAATTTGCATAGGAAGTTCTAGAAGTTTCCAGAGTTGGTTTTTTTCCTTCAAGTTTTAAGAAAGAAAAAAAAAATCCAGGCAAGCTTTTGTTGGACAACTTATATTGCTGACCTGCGGCGTAAAAACCCCTCACCTGTTGATTGTTCCAGCCATTTTCCCCGCACTTGAAAGCGAACCTGTGCTTTAGGGTTACTTTCCGGCACCTTGCATCCAAGGAAAGCCGTACCTCCTTCCTCCGCCGTGACGGCAGGTTTCCCCGAAGTATCAAAATTCGCCAGACCTAGAAGAGAATTGGCAAACGGTTAAGAGCGGCCACGGCTTGGGAAAGGGAGCAAGTCAGCTCAGCGTTTGGTTTAAAACGTAGCTGGTTTCAAGCTGATCGTCTTCTCCGGTGCAGCATTTGGACGTTCATACCAACCGGCGTTGTCTTTTGTAGTCCACAGCAGTTTAAACCCTCTTGTGTACGTATGTTCCCTTACTACGGAGAGGGTCAACTTTTAAATGGGAATAGTCAGGCGAGAACAAATAGCTCCTACGTCGCCTCAACCGCTCCAGGAAAAGCAAGCGGAGAGATGCGAAAGACTGCAGCGCTACTCCTGGGTTCTGAAGGCACCGCAGAAGACAACTTCACACTCGCAGCAAGAAGCCTGTCCGTAAGAAACACGAAGTTGTCTTTCTGTGGTTATGATTAACGCCAACACCGAGTACAGCAGCGCCTCCCACTCATCGCCCTGAGCGATGAGGCAAGCAGAAAGCCTCAAGAGCTAACAGCACCTTCTAACTCGCTGCTACGATCTCAAAAGGAGGAGAAAAGTGCGAAAGCTGCTCTTCGGCTCCCTCCACGCTCAAAGCGTCTTCCAGGTTGCGAAGTTTTTTGACGTTAGCCACCCTTACAGCTCTCTCGAGAGGGTCTTGCTATGGGTCAGTACTTTACCAAAACACACACTTCTCTCACTTTTAAGAAATTTTCCTCCCAGGGGGGATTTTGGACATGCTCCATAGATGAGGTACCCTTACAGAGAAATCACTCAAATCCTGCTCGACAAAGGCCCGATTCAGACAGCACCGTGATCCCAAGCAGGCAAACCATGCTCACGGAGGAATATTGCATTCCCATTCTCAGCACCGCATCATCCTTTCCACATGGAAAACACCGCCCTTCCTCTTCCAAAGTCCTTTAAGATCATATAATTTACAAATCGAGCACTAAGGCAGAGACTGATTAGAAGAACCTGCGCGACCGAGAGAAGGGAAACCGCCCCTAAAAAGGACAGAATGCTGTCCCCACCTGAGGAACACGTGGACAGTTTTGACCAAACGAAATGAAATAAGCGAAAAGGAAAATTCGCAGCTCCCCCTTATTTCCCAGGCAACGATTCCCGCTCATTTCTCCTCTTTTCTAACCAAATCTCAAGTACGCTTCTGCAATGGCAGGGCAGCTCACTTGCTGCTCCAAGATGGTCTTTGAAGAGAAGCTTTCGGGAACCTCGTACTTTCAGGTCAGTTCATCGAAATGAACGTTATTTCACCGAATAACATTTATATTTGCTTGAAAGGACTCTTGAGGTCTAGCCCAGCCTTCAGCTCAAAACGCGGCTATCGCCAACTATCAGCAATGCAGCTATCAACAATCAATCAGCCGCAGTTCGCTCTAGTTGAGTCTTTTTTTAAAAAAAGCCTCCGAGGACGGAGATCCACAAGCTCTCTGGAGGACCTGCTCCAGGGCTGCACCACCTGGCAGGTCTCAGATGACATAGGAAAAAAAAAAATAAATTGGTGAAAAGCGTATAATCGATCATATATTAAATACCGGCTGAGGAATAAAACCCATCTTGAAACTAGGTGCTTTCTAAAATTTAAAGATAAACAACCCATACAAACCCATTGAGGTCTGTATCACCTGCAGGGAACAAGGAATATAAAGAAAAAATTAACTTACTGCCCATCGATACCGTCGCAGGCCTGCTCAGAACGGCGCCCGCGCTGCTGTTCGCAACGCACTGATAGCGGCCAGACGTTGACAGGCTGAGCGAGACGATTGTCAAAGATCCCGACTGGATTTCCACTTCTCCCACCTTGCTGTCCAGAGGCTCCCCATTAAACTGCCATGAAAGGCGAGCTGTGGAGGGCTCGGCAGAGCAGCGGAGTCGTACGGACCCACCAGACTTCTGGACAGTAGACAAAGGCTCGGAAATAAAACGAGGAGTTAAATCTAAAAGGAAAAAAAAAAAAAACAACAACACAAATCAAAACTCATTATTTTCAGATAGCGAGCAGCATTTGGCACGAACACACGCGATAAGGTTAACGATGCACTGACTTGCCCAAAAAGACTGACCGTGATCTGTTTTATAGCGACGCGCTCTCCCAAAGCTCCTGCCACCGTTCGCACACCCGGCAAACTTCTTTCACCGGAAGGTTAAATATTGCTAAAAGACCGTTCGGATCAAACGCAGACAAATAAAGGGTCTCTACGCTCCAAGTTGCTAATGATACTCAAGCAGGTGCCACCGTTTCCTCTGCAAGAGGAACTCATGGCAGATTCCCCACTAACACCAAGATTCAAACCCCCGTTAAGAGGGTACCGGCGATTAAACGAAGGCCGGTTCAGCGTACAGGAAGGGCGAGGTACATCCCCAAGCGTGTACAAGGCAAAGGCTTGCTAGGGCCAGCGAAAACTGCGATCCCGCTGGATTTAGGTGGGGTGGAAGAGCAGCCATCACCTGGAGAGACGGGGCGCGGGAACACGCAGCTGTAGCTGATCTGTCCCATATGAAGAGGGTCCGGACGCGACTTGTAAAATTTTTAGAAATGGTAGCAGGCTGCCAGGTATTTCTGCAGAACCGTCTCCGAGTCTGCAGAACTAATTAAAAATAGCAGGATAAAAAAAAAAAAAAAAAAAAAGAAAAAAAGCTGGATGAATAGCAAAGGCTCTTGTTAATTCCAAATACATGGACTTCATCAGGACAAGAATGATGAATTGGGCATCTATTATCTTCACTGAGTAAAGATGAACAGAAACAGGAAAAGCTGCTAATAAATAAAAGGTTCAGTTCCACAAAACTTGGTTATGAGAATCCGTTTATTTGCCAGAAGAAAATTCCTGCTTGTTGGAGGAAATTTTTTTCCTATCCAGGCCAACGAAACACTGGGAATTATTTCAATTTGTTTTGTATGGAATTCTCCGCTAAAGATTTTGGACGAAGGGAGGAAGCAAGAGGCAATTAACACCAATAACTCCTATTTGGTTAGAAATAAGGAAGAAAAAAAAAATTACATTTAGAAATAGACACGGTGGCAGGGGAAAACAGTTTCTAGTTTGTAAATAAGCGACGGAATTCCAGCTAGCACAGGTCAAGAAGATATTAAATGACATCCAAATAAGAGACAGTTTTCTTGTAGGTGGGGCCCTCAGCTCATGCTTTTCTTCTAAAGTCAGTCCATCCAAGCTCTGCTTATGAGTTTCAGATGCAAAACTGCGCGTTTTGAACAGAACCATAAACTATCTGCATAAACATAAAATAAAAGTGGAAATTGAAGCGTGGCTTCACTTAACAAAAAAAGATGAAATCCATAAAAAAAAAAAAACAAAAAAAAACGGTATCCCAGCATTTCACGGGACTCCAGATGTCCATTTTTAGCTTTTAATTAGAAAACCGTTTTTCCTATTAGCTCAGTTTGGATTGCCAGGGATAAGCGCAAAGCGATGACCTTGTCAGTCTGCTCGCCACCAAGAGCTACGAAATTGCGCTGTTACTTTCCCCTTCGCCCCTGCCCTTGCTTATGACACCACCACTTTGTGCTCAGTGTAAAAGTCAGAATTGGTAGCAGTGACCCCGCAGCTGGAATTTATCTCCTACGACCGCTTGAAAAATAAAATTTATCCCATTTGCTTATAACGATTGGCTATGAAGTGCTAAAAGTAGTAAAAGCTTCTTTTTTGTGTGGTTACGTTAAGACAAGCTGACTACACAGAGCAGATGTGTCAATTAAAACCATCCCTCTTTTTTTTTTTTTTTTTTTTTAAGGCAAGAGCTGTTCCAACTGCAGCCACGCATCAACCTTCGCGTTTCAAAGATCCGATTCCCCTCTCCCCCTGCAAATTTCAAACCCCTCCCAGCCCCACGGGAACGCAAGATGCACTGTACGCAGCAAAATCCACGTCCAGCTGGGTCCACGGAGATCCCAAAGAACAAACCTATGTCACCAAGAGCCTCCCACGTTCAAGCGCTTGTTTTGAGCCAAGTTTTCAAAAGTAAAGACGCATATCCATCTTAAGATTGCGTTTCAGCACTCCATGCTTCCTTAAAGGCAGATTATCGATAACGCGCATTTAAGTCGGCCGTTTCAAAAACGCGCTCCGGGTTGTTCCTCCTTCAGAAGTACGGATTCAACCTCCAAAACCTGCGAGCGAGCGCTCCGGGCTCGGGCAGGAAGGCCTTACCTGAACTTGCGGCAGAGAGGAGACCCGCAGCAGCGACGCAGAGCAGTGCCTGTAAGCGGCCGGGATCTGGATGCATAGCGCCAGATTACAGAAGTCGAAAGCACCGAGCTCCAGACTAAGATGAGGCACCGAAACAGCTACAAAACAAACAGACAGATGTCTACTGTAAGTTTCAGGAGTTAAGTCTTTTAACTTTCTTACAACAAAGTGTTTGGGGTTTTAAAAAAAAAAAAAAAGAAAAAAAAAAAACAAAAACAAAGAAAAGAGAGGCGCAACCAGGAAACAGCCAATATTCTTCGCAATATAGAAACCATCTGTAAAAATGAGTTAGAAGTTGAACTTAACTGCGTTTCCAAGTACTATTCTTAATATAAGATTTTTTCCACAGCTGGGGTACGAGGCATGCGCGCCGAACCGCACTGCCTTGATAAATTAAGGCTACTTTCCAACCAGAGGAATTGAAGTCCAAAGTAAACAGCTTATCTGTTGGAGATAATATTGTTTGCAAACAATAATCATTTGACCATCTATCACCAGGCTGGGCTTGTTTTACAAGTTTTGACGAATCTACACGCCGCGACGCAGCCATCACTCATAACTGCGTTAAACCCGCCGACTGAGACATGTCATCTGCATCCTCCTTCCAGCGGGATTTACAGTCCAACGGTGGCAAACGTGTACCAAAAAGAAAAAAAAAAAAAAAAAAAGTTCACCAACATCAATCTCGTTCTCATTTACACTCCCAAACCAATACTGCTTTCTCATATGCACTTTTGGGGCATCCGTGACACGTGCTTTTACCTACACGGCTGCTTCTACAAGACGACAGCCCTTTCCTTGGCCATGTCACACCCGACAGTTCTGCTACGCGAGATCCCCCTTTCAGCACCAAAAAACACACACGCCCCCACAAAAGTGGCAACCCGCAAACGCCGTCACGAAAGCAGCGACTCAACTCGCACGAGGCGAGTCTCAGGAACGGCATTTCTGACGGTCTCCATCAAACGCTCTCTTTTCCGAGGAAAAAAAAAAAAAGATATTAAAATCGTTCATTTAAAATTTTGTTTGCCTCGCGTAATACAATGACGAATAAGATCTGAGTTCATTTAGCACAGTTACTTCATTTATCAGCCATACAAATTTCGCTGCTGATAACACTCAACATATATTTTAAACATCTCATCTATCAGATGCGTATATAAACACGTATGTAACGCGCACACAATAACTAGGAGCGTTACTGGCAGGGCACAGAAACAAGTGCAACGATCCACACGCTTGGTGGAGATAATTCCCAGTTTACCGAGCACTCGCGGGGCCATTTGCTTTCCAAGAAGCCGGATCCTGATATTAACAGCAAAATCATTCCCGTGGTTTATTTAAAAATAACAGTGTTTTGTCATCGGAACGCGGCTGTAAGATACACAGGCGAAATAAGCGTGAGGCAAAGACTCCGATAACAACGAAAGAATCGCGCTAGATTTTATAGAGCGGTAACGCTGCGGACCAGGCTGGTTCCCCAACGCGAGCCGGGGCCGTTTTGGTAAGACGCAGACGGCAGAAGAGACCGGCTGAAGCAGAAAGGGCTTTGGTTTATTTGAATTCTCGCTCGGTTCAAGGGCAGGAGAGCCGCTCCACCAGCGAGCGCAGAGGACAAAGTAAACACCCAGAGAACTTGTTAACATCAAACGCTTCGCTGAAGAGGGGGGGGGGGGGGGGTGGGGGGGCACGATGTTGCTTTTTGCCAAATCTTCCCTCCGCTATTTATTTATGAAAAGCAATGAAACGTATATTCCAGGTCAACTTTAACCCCAGCACATGGAGCTACCGGGTTATTTTGCAGCTGTCTTTTTCAAACAAGGCCAGCTCATTATCTTTAACTAAACTTTATCTTTGGAGATCTACTTTATCCAGTCTCCGATTTCCCTCTGTTTATCTTTCTCTTTACATGTTCCTAGCTGCCAGTGTCAACAGCTACTCCTCTTTTGACCTACCAGTTTGGCTTTCGTGGGCTTGCGGAGTGGCAAGATCAACTGTCAAGCAGCGAGTACACAAAGCAAGCCACAAATACCGAAGTTCTTTGACTGGAGAGAAAAAAAAAAAAAAAATATTCACTGTAATTGGAGTAGTATCGTTCAGCCAACACCACTCAGACATCCGAACAAGGTTTCTCTAACATCCCCTTTGGAAGGGAGGGCAGAAACCTCATATTCGCTGGTAAATACGGGAACGTCGGGGGAAGAGGAGATGCAACCTGCAATACCCAACCCCCAAAATATCGGCTTCGTTCTGTTTCTTCTGCAGATGGTGTCACGACAGAAGCCCTTCGCCAGGTACAGAGAAGAGGGCAAGAGCACAGCGCGTAGTCTTGGCACCTTTAGAAACGCAGTGGAGGAGCCTCGCTTCTTTAATATTGCATTAATACATAGTTGAGCGTTAAAAAAGCCTCAGGGACGGAAAAACCAAACTCTTCCCTTCTGCCATCGTTTCAGTAACCCCGAACTCCCATTTTGATAGTGCCAGTCATCGGGGACCTACTGGGGACAGAAAGGGGAGCACTTCGGTTAGCACCTGTGGCTCCATTTAATTGTCTCGAACTCCAAGATGAGCTCAGCCGGGAACAGCTCTGCCCGCTGTTCACTATTCCTCGCTTGGAAGAATGAGTCTCCATCGCCGGTGGGTCAAACAGTCAAAGTTATTTTGAAGTAAGAGGTGTCACAGAGAAAAGGGGCTATTTTCAAGCCTCGTAAAATAAAACACTAGTAACAGGAGTTACATACATGTGAGTAATATTCAAGGTTGAAGGGACGGACATGATTTTCACGGATCAAGTCCTTCCCACTTTCACTGGCAATTTCTCCAGACCGTCAGTGCCACAAACAAGAACGCCACAGCACGGCAAAGGCCCCTATTTTTCCTACGTCCACCAAGACATCTTCATCTAAAGTCATCTTCCGATTATTTTCATCCAGCACTTGACCTCCTCATCAGCTCTAAAGTAACCTGTTGCTCACGGATCAAGGGAAACGAGGAAGGTAACGGGCTTGTGTCAGGAGGAGGAGGCACCCTGACCATTTCAATGGACTCGGAAGCACACGGCACATGCAGGGGCATCCAGAAACACGTACGTGGAACTTTTGGAGATAATTATTAAGATGGAGTACATCCGAAGACGACATAATTCTGGTTGTGCATCTCATTCGTCACAGACCCCTTGCCAAACAGACACGTGCCCACCCATCAGCTCACAGTTTCAGCCCCGTGACTTTTGCGATGCAAAATAAATCATCAGAGCTGACTCCAAACGGAGGGGAAGGGTACGTTTTAATTAGTCCCTTTAGGAGCACCAGAGAGGTTTCCCAGTGCAGGAGCAGGGTTGTCCCCACACACCGGCTAGGTCCTGCAGGGAGGCCTGGTCACCATCACCTGGCTGTCGAGGGCTGAAGACCTCACCAGGATGGACGTGGGCCACCAGGATGGACGTGGGCCACCAGGATGGACGTGGGCCACCCCAGGCCAGGGAGCAGCCCTCAACACACGGACTCACCAAAACACCCTACTGGGCTGAGACGGGAAGACACAGGCACCAGACTGGCCCGGCAGGCTTCTCATCTCTGATCCAGACAGACTCGGCGCAGCAAGACAGCACAGCCCTGGCAGCGACCCTCTCCCCTCTTCCCAGAACTTCGCGTTTATCACTCTTTCTCCAGAAACCAGCAGTCTTCAACGTAAGGCTCCCTGTCCGGTTCAGTATAACTAACTTAACCTGCCACCTCCAAATTAACACACTCTTACCCATGCTTGCCCCCCAAAAAAGCTTTTACACTCCACAAGATGACAAAAACGCTGGCCTGCGTCCTTCAAAACACAGCTGAGAACCTGCCCTGCTTATTTACAGGACCACGAACTTCTCATCTCCACCCTCACAGCTGAGTGCAGAGTCACTACGAAAGAAGAGCATCGTCTTGATAGTTTTTCTTCCCTCTGGTTTAGATCCCTCAATCATCTTCCTGCCACCTCAGACCAGCAGCGAGGACCTCCCTTCCACCAGAGCTCTGTAGCGACCACCCCACGCGTCACTTTAACCGCAGCCGCGCTCCCACTCCATCACTCCCCTCTCCAAAACTCATCTGACCTTCAGCGAGCCCTTCCAGCCTGCCAAAGCTAAAGGAGGTAAAGGGTTTCTTTGCTAGCCAAACGCACCGGTCCCATAAACGCTGGAGAAAAGCGGGGAAGGAGGAGGAGGAGGAAGGAAATGGCACACTCGGGAACAGAGGGAGTTATTCAGGTTGCCCACTCCACCTCCAGGAGGTGACGGCCTTCTCCGAGAAGCCCTAGGAAAAAGTGACAGAGAGCTGCTGCTTCGGGGCAGCACCGCCCGCCAGCTGCAGACGTGACAACAGTTTCCACTTGGAGTAAAACAGCTTTGGGTATGAAAGATTTCATATTTTCATTAAACAGCAGCAACTCAAAAATCAATTAATCCAACCTCACTTCATGTGATCTAATACCTAAAGCACGGCAAGTACTGAAGTGATTTTTTTTTCCCCGCCCTCCCTAGGTCGTTTATTACAGAATTACCAAGGGGAAAAAAAAAAAAAAAAAAATCATTTTAACTTGCTCCCCAAGATTGTTTCCCGTCAGCACACCAAAAATCACAGATTCTCAAAGCACCTAAGTTTAGAGCAAAAGAAACCCCCAGAATTAACCAAAACACTGCACCTTTAGTGCGAGCGAGCCAGAGTCAGATCATTAAATCTCGCACCAAGACACCTTAAAAAAAAAAAAAAAAAAAAAAAAAAGAGGTATTGAAGCCTGTGGCATTCCAAGAGAAAGCAATCAGACATTCCTGCAGCTCGGCTCCTCAGTGATCTCCAAAGCCTTTGATCACCGACTGTCTTCATGCTGTCCTCCTGGGGTCTGGCAAAATGAGTGTAACAGCTGGCATATATACTTCATTAGCTTTTTGTGCCGGGGAGGAGCGGGTTAGCAGCCCGGCGGCAACTGACAGCCTGTCCCTCGGCTTTACGGACTAACCTCCCAGGGTTTATTCCCGCCTGGAAAAAGCCTTGGAGTAGTCCCCGGCCACTGACACCCGGGCGTTCGCCCGCACGCCGCATGGCTTGGCTGCTCCCGGAGCACCTCTCCTAAAAACGCGCCTGCTGTACCTTACGGGTGCGGATTTTTAACGCCAAGGGGTGGGTTTGCCATGGCTAAAAGGCAACCGAGGCTGCCGAAGCCTCGTTTTTATGACCGCTTAATGACCACTCAATCATTAACATCGAGCTTTAAAAAGCAAATGCAGCACCTACAGTGTTCATTACCCTCCCCCTCCCCCCTTTTCAGGGTCTCAATCGAGGCAGTCGAGCGTGCAAACCGATCCTGTCGCCAGCAAAAGCATTTCCTTTCACTGTGGTCAGCCAAAAAGCAGGGGAAGAAAATGGAAGTGACTTGGAGTTACGGCACCAAAAAGGCCAGACAAGCAAGGAAATAATCAACTCCACATGAGCCACTTCTAGCCCATCACAATGAAAAGGGCCCACGACTAACCCCAGGAAAGGTCAGCGGGACTATGGGGGTCAGAAGCTGAAAAAGGCAATAGCCAGCAGCTGCCAGCTGCAATAAGAATCAATGTGTTCCTAATTACGCTCCGAAGAGAGGGCTCGAGCGCCCAAAAAAAGTCCTACTGGAATCACAGCTTGCGTAGAGAAAGGGGAAAAAAAAAAAAAAAAAAAATAAAAAAAAAAAATTCGAGGGCTCCTGTTTTACTCTTCTCCACCTCGAGCACCGAAACGGCAGTTTCTGTGCCGCTAAATTACAGGAAGCCGAGCAATGGAGATAAGGAGCCAGATATTTACATAAGTGGGTTTTTTTTAAAAAAAAAAAAAAAATACCATAATTAGGCATTTGTATTAGAATTATGGCATCATGGAAGAGGGGATTTGGTGAGCGTAAGTAATAAAATTACGTACTTCAAAGGGATTTTGTGGGTGCTTTTCGAAAACAAACCACACTCCGCCTGGCAGTCCCGGTATTTTCTCGATCCTAAAAAATCTGAAAGGGAAAACCCCACAAAACCAGTTTGCTGACAGTGACCCTATAAACCAAGTGTGAAAGACATAAACAGGTCAGAACGCAATGAAACATACTCCAAGGCATCTACGGAAACAAACCAAATGGAAAGGCATTTAAAAATTACGAGAAAAAGCATCCTTTGATGTTACCTTCATATTTATTTATTACATTTTAAACAAATGAAAGTATACTTTCTAGATCCTTATCGTCGCAACGTAAAGGAGAGAAATTACAGTTGCGCAACCTTCGCAATCCTCGCCTTGCATTTCACTAACGCCTCCAAATTTCTGTCGGTACTCATGCCGAGCGTCCGAATCAATCCCTGCTAAACCAGAATCCAAGAGTTTCCTACGCGTATTCCCATTTCGTTATTCACTCGGTATTTTTAAAAATGCACGTTACCTAAAAAGAGTTCGCAGCAGCCTTGCAGGAACGTGCATGGAGCTTCGCGCTTGCTCCACATGATTTAACCCCCCTCTGTCAATCAATGACGAATCCTGAGGATGATTTGGGGGGCGGGGGGGCTAAAATATCTTATCGATTGGGCAGCGGTTTGTAATGGCTGCACTATTTTTGCCAAAATGAAGACTGACTGTTTGCTCAGGGCAGCAGATGACAGGAAAAACAAACAGCACTGAGCAAACGAGACGGTGACCGAGTTCCTACAAGGAGAGGGGACCTCGAGTCCCGATGGCCACCTATGGCTTTTTCCAAAGCTATAAACCACCCTCAATAACATCAGTAATTCACTCAAACTCTGTTACAGGTAACGTCCAGCGTCACAGGACAAAGGTGACGCAAGAAGACATTAAGCAACCGAGGGTGGGGGGGAGGTGGGGGAAGAGGTATTAGCCTAAAAACATGACCAAAAAGTTGGCTTGCCTCAAAGACGGAGCAGCAGATCTTTGGCCGAGTCGTTCATCGGATTTTTTCTATTTTGCTTTCAGGCCTGGAAAGCCTCATGGCTGGTATCAGCTGTTGGACTCTGATCAAAGTTTAGCTTTCCATTAATCCTCCGAGTTATATGTGAGGCTGATAGAGAATTTTTTTTTTTTTTTTTTTTTAGAAGACAGTTAAGATTACTCAGATACTTAATTTGCACTCCAATATTTCAAAAACACCTTGACTTTAAAACCTCGGTCTTGGCGTACATATGGTCTTGATAGAAGAACGCATGCTTTGGCATTGACTGAAGAAATGGATTTGGGAGCCGAGGGAAGAAAATTTAACGGTTTGTGTACTGCGTCTCTGCAACACGCAGCTGAAAACGCCCCCGAGTCACTCATCTGCTATCCTGGTCGGGGAGATCTGGGAGCTCCACCCGGCCACAGCACGGCACACAGCAGGGGAAAAAAAAAAAAAAAAAAAAAAAAATAAATCAGCACAGAAGCCACACTTTCTTACCCATAAACAGGCATAGCAATTAGGTTAATTTTATTATTAACTTCACAAAAAAAGCTGAGACAGTCCCCCTGCTGCCACGCTAATGAAGTGGGTATGGTTTCTGACTCTTCTAGCCTCGGGGGAAGAAGAGGCACAGCGCGTTAGCCTAACACACAGTTCTGCTGGGCTGCAATTATGCTTAAATGCCTAAATAAGGGCTTTTAGACCTCAAGGGATCTGAAGGTATCATTAGTCTAACAGTTCCATCAGAGGAACTGTAGACCAAATGCATCCAAAATTCTCACCCTTTGCTCTTCAAGGGTCCCGCGACCTCACCCCTCTCATTTTCTCCCGGCCAGGCACTACTTTGCCTCACATTCCCATTTTCTTCCCCGTACCTAGCTCACCACCTGTGCCCACCTTGTCGTGGCACTCACCACCACCACCACCACCGACAGCTCTGCTCACCTTCAACCATCTCCAAAGGTCCTTCTGCGAACACCCCTCTCTGCTCCTTCCTGCAGGGCCAAGCCGATCCTCGGAGCGAGGGGCTTGTTTTACTTTTTCAACCGAGTGATTTTTACCAAGAATGAGATTTCGCAACCCAGTTTAAACCGATTTAAAGACAGGCTGCTGCCGAGGAGGGCAGCAACACCTTCCTTCAGGACCTGGCTTGCATTCTCCTATCTGCACCGACGATCGTGCGGCCACCGAGTGAGTCAGACCTGCTGGCAGATCCGGCTGAAAACTCAGCCAAAGAAAAATGAGGTTTAGTTTTCACCTGGGTGAGGGAGCAGTTTCGGCCCATCGCACAGGCTTGGAGCGCTAGCCCAAAGGAGGGGGTAAGAATGGACATCCACGAAAGGGAACTTTGCACTTTAACAGCGTGAGGCCTCAGATCAACTTAGGAGCACCACCCCAGTACCTTTAATAAACTCCCCACTGCGAGAATGTGAGCAGAAATGAAGAAAAAAAAAAACAAAAAACCCACAACACACGTTAAACTCAACTCCAAGGGAGACATACCCATTTTCTCAAGTGAGCTAGGGGACTCGCCATCCTAAATTATCTCAACTACACGTGCACACGCCACAGCGAGCTTCAGTACTGCCTCAGGCTGTGTCTTTTCCCCTCCAAAAAGTGCGCGCTTTGCATGCCAAAGATGATCACCCGTGTTTATAATTTCTCTACGGTTCCTATAACCGGAATCAAGCACCATTAAAAAAAAGGACTAGAACCACAGGCTTGCTCTGGTCATCAGAAAAACCTGTCGGACGCTCAGACAAAGGAGCTTGTGTCCACACACGCTGCCTAAAGCTCCGTTTCCAGCAGTGCCCTCACGCCTGGTGGGTTTTGACACAAGAGAAGGTTCATGAGAAGAAGAGCAGCCATGGCCGAGCTCTGTTGGAGGAAAGCAAGCTCATTTCCAAGGTGATGCCAGATGAACACCGACACCTCGTCCATCGGTAGCCTCCAGCAAGCAACAGCTCTAAAAAAACGCAGGCAAATGGGTTCTTTTAGCTGCCTTACCCCGAGTCCAACTCAGTCTGTTGCGACTTGCAGGGATCCACGCTATCCGTGATCCCTTGAAGGGAAGCACAACTATTAAATCCACACCTGCAGCCAGAATTTATAGCAACCCCATCTACTGCTGTCTTACATCATAGGCAATTAGGAGCCTGTGAACTCATGGCTGCAGGATATGGGAGGCGCGCTGGAACCGGAGAGCAAAGCCTGTGCTACAGCACAGTTGTTAGTCACCCTTCAGAATTCACCGTGCCTGCGGACAGCTGAAATCACACACAAAGCAGAGCGACCGATCCATTTTGACTCGGTTTCCTAAACGCAAGCGCTATCCTCCTCTCGAAATTGCCGCTTCCCCTCCTTTTACAGCAGCCCCTACACTGTCACGTGCAATGCCAACACATGCCGCCGCTGAACCCAGTGTCCGGGGTAGACAGCCGGGAGAACAATGCTTATTAAAAAGCAAACCGGCTAACCAGTGACAGCTGAGGGAGAAAGCAGGAAAGAGCCCGTCCTTTCTTCCCCTGATTAAAACAAGCCTTCGAACAATCCATCCTTCAGCGTTACAGTAAGCTAACTGGGTAATTCAGTTTTACTGCTCTCCTCCCCTCCCCTCCCCCACGCTCAACAGATCAAACCTGGTTTCAAAATTGAAGTCCGAACTCTCCAGCAGAAACACCCTTCTGCGCGTCTTAACCTAGAGGAAAGGAATCCTGACACGACTGACAATATTCCTCTAGTAAAGCAGCAAAACAATCCCATTAGCCTCCAGCCCAGATAAAAGCCGTCTCAGTGCAACAGCCAGCCAGGAAAAAAAAAAAAAAACAAAAAAAAAAAAACCAAACACAAACTGAGAAAATCATGTTGGTCAGGCCAGGTTTGCTACAACAAACCGACCTGGCTCCCATGTAGGAAGAGGGGGAGAAGAACACGAGAGAAGAGAAAGGGGCTTTGGGTTGGATTTGCTCAGCAGCATTGCGCAAGCGAGCACCGGCCATAGCTCCCCGCCTCCCTCCTCGTGCCAGTGGAGCCAAAGGAGAGCGTCGATCCAGGGGAAGGCGGCGGCAATCATCACGAAACCGTAGCCGGAGGGTTCGGCGTCTCCAGCTCCGCTGCTTCAGCCGCAGAGCCGAGGCCGCGCTTGGCTCAGCCCTGCTGGAGGCAGGGACCCCAGCGCAGGGCACAATGACAGAGAGTGGTGAGTCAGAGCCCTCAATCCGCTCCCGCGAGCGAGGGTGATGGATGGCAGCTATTGCCAGCGGAACCAGTCCAAACATGAGCAACTGATAGCACAGTAGTTAAGTTTCATCACGGGTACCAGGGAGAATTTTCCACCAGGTTAACCCGACTGCGCCCCGTTTTCACTCGCACAGACACATCCTGCTTTGGGGGACAGGATTTCTGTTCGGACATCCAACGGCAGACCAGAGATTCCGGGAGACACCTTCCCAAAGGAAGAAGGGACGTCCCTACGGTGGCTTCACAACGCAGGAAGAAGGTTCAAGGCTCTGCATAGCACGTCAGCTCCCCCGCAAGACTTTAATGCCGAGCTCAGCAACACACAGGGGCCCTGCAAAGATAACCGGCTGCCGGGACTGATTCCATCCCACGTTAGCATCCATCAGATAGCAAGAAAAACAAGATTAAGCAGAACCACGGCATTAGTCTTCATTTAAACTTGGCAAAGAAAGCGAATGTTTCTTTTTTTTGTTGGCTTCTCTTTGTGTGTTTTTCAAGGCTATCTCAGCCTTCGCCAGAGAAAGGTGCCTGGACTTTTTAATATCGGGGGATTAGAAGGGACAACACTTGTACACTTGCCAGACCCCAGATAAGTAGTGAATGCTTAGGTTAAGCCGGCTAGCATCTGCCTCCTGCAATATATACATTTCCAGAGTGAAAATAAACAGCTTCACACCTTTGGCTCAGAGAAGGGCCTCAGCTTCTTTTTACGTCCTCAACCTGCAGCCTCTCCACTCGAGGAAGAGGGGTCGGAAGGGTGAGGGTTACTTGCAGTTCCCTAATTCCAGCCTAGAAGAACAAGGCTGGAAACCTTCGGTCTCCTGTCGTACCGGGTCCTCGCTACAGCACGTAGGATCTGGGGTTGCTTCGTTGTGTGTTACTGTGAGCAGTAAGAGTTGTTTCAGGCAAACTCAACACACACACTTTCCACGTGTGTCGGTTACATACGAGCAACAGCAAATGCGCTAATTAGGAAAAATGCTAATTTGAAAACTAGACCGTTTTTTAAGCGCTTGGCTCAAAAGCCCATCATCTAGGAAACCGCACCTTGGTTTAATGCTACCACCCAATTCACTCGAGGTCGGATCCTGCGACGATTCAGAGAGCTGAGGAGACTCAAGCCACACAGCCGCAGAGCGTCCAGCTTTGGTATCCACCGTCAACGATCTGGTCCCAGACTCCTCTCCGGTTGATCCCGACTTGCACGGCAAGTTGAAAGCGCAATCTGCACCCAAGAAATGCCTCGGTCTGAATAGCTGAATTTAAAACTGTATCATCAAGCCTGAAATTTCAACATATTTCGAGAGTTTTGATAACAGCATTTTTGATTACATCCGTTGCCAGCTTCCTTCTACACCCTGACAAAGATTTAAAGTATACATTCCTATTTCATTCTGCAACAAAGATTAGTGGCAGGAACAGAAAACATCTTCTGTTCCAAAAACCCCTCGGGGTTTTCCTCCCTAGCTCGCATTTCATTAGAGGAGACTCAAATCCCCATCAAGCTGCGATACACTGTCACTGCAAAGCATTTGGGCAACAAGTATCCCAGTGCTACACCAAACCGCACCTTTTGAAAAGGCTCTTGAGAAACAAAGAGATTTCCCGAAGCTATCGCAAAGGTGAAATAGCTCCTCAGAAGTAACAGCCCTCAGCAAACTTTATGAAAATCCGGGCCTACGCTGGAGCATACGCACGCAGAGCCGTAATTCGGAAACTGTTGGGAGCCCTTATCGGGGGGAAGGCGGGATACAAAGGGAAACCACATGCTATTGTTTAGTTTCACTCCGCAATGCATTTAATCTACATGCGGTTGGATCCTTACACAGCAAAACTCTTCAGCTACCAGAAATTACGTACAGCCAACACCAGCAAAACCCATTCTCCAAACAGGGAAATGCCATTTTAAAGATCTTATCTTTGCCCCACACAGAAATTCCCCAGAAGACAGCTGAAAGCTGTCACTAGCGCTTCCGATCCCACACCCCCAAGGGGATCGGATCAATGCAAGAACACCAGCTCTCACGAAACCAAGGAAAGCCGAAGCTGATGAGTTCTACCAACTTGACCTTGAGCTATTGGAGCTTTTGCCAGTGAGCAAACAAGTCTACAAGAGACTTGGGGGTCCCGAGCAGAGGGAAGACCCACCCAGACACCTATAACCATCGCATCTCAAAGCCTCTTGGGGCCCATCAACAGTATCTATCTACTCTTGATGTCGCTTTATCATCTTCGAACACAAGACATAGCTTAGGAGCTGCCAGAGTTATTCCAGTGTATCCATAGGGACAATAGCAGATTTAGCTACACGAATTCCATCGCAGAAGTTGCACAACTCCCTTCCCAGCCTCCTGTCCAACTGCGTGTGCGATAACGAGGACTACACACGTGTCACTGGGAGAAGATCTTTGGGGTGTGGCTCCAGAACAACACGGTCCAGCTCAAAAAGCTGTGGATCAGTAGATGAGGTATCAGCCGGGTGGGCGAGCAGATCCACCCCGGCACAACTGAAGAACCACCTTCCCAAACATCGTATTTCTCTGTCTAAGCCACCCATTGCCATTTCCTTGTCCCTGACAAGTTCATTCCCCCGTCCCCAATTCTCAACCTCCTTTATACAACCTTTTTCCCCCCTAGACGCAGAGCACGCTGCCTGGCCTTGGGGCCCCCGGAGACCTGAGCTCACACACACCCCAGGCAGGTGCCAGCATCAACACTTCTAACTAGGGTAAGGAGTACGTGCAGACGAGTGATGTCATGACCAGAGCAGCCGGGTGATGTCATGGCCGGAGCAGCACTGTGGGCACCCTCTCTCCAACCTGAGCCCCCCTCCCCGGCTCGGCAGAGCTGCGGTTTATCTTCTCACCCACCTGGGACCAGCTGGCTTTGGCACAGCCCCGTCCTCATCCCTCCTTCGGAACGGGGGGGGGGGGGGGGGGGCTGGCACGTACGCCAGTCGCTGTAAGATTTCAGCAGGCAGGCGGAATGAAACGGTGAAGAAAGACGCTTTTCAGAGGGGGAGGCAGGGAGGAGAGGCACACACGTATTAAACAAATCATCTGTTTGGAGCGCTGGCTCCTACTTGTTCTCGGTTATATTATTCACTCAAGAGTGGATTAATCCATCACTGCAAAGGAATCTCCTGATCTCAGAGATAAAGGCAACAAGTCATGCACTGACTGTCTGTGGATCCTCCTGAAAATCGCCAGCCTTTCTCATACCCTTATTTGGGCCGATCTAGCATCTCTTAACAAAAGAGAAGCAAGAAAAGGAAATAAAAACTGAAAAAATACCACCTGTTTACAGTAACTTTACTCAGGAAAACCTTGGTTGGATCAATCTGGAAGCAAGGGAGGGATTTCAACTCGGGAGAATCATCTTAACTGTCCTCTTTCCCTGCTGCAGTTCCCCAGGTGGGACTTGTCCCCACAAGAGGAATGGTCACCTGGGGGTTACCTCCTGGACCAGCATGTAAAAAAAAAAAAAAAAAAAAAACCAACCCCATAATTTCTTTTAAGATTCTTTAGAGTGAGGCCTTTTAGATAAATGGTTTGCTTCACTTGTTGAGGTTTGGGAAAGTACCATCCCCTTGCAGGAACAAGAGCATCTCCAGCTAGAGCTGGCTGCCGCTTGGACACAAAGTGCCTACACAAAATACCACGACGCTCTCCAGGAGGAAGGACCTCTCCACCATCCGTTCATCCTTCAGCGCTTTAACAACCCAGAGTTATCTTTGCAAAGACAAAACACCCCAAAAACATAAAGCAGTGGTGCCCTGCCCCTTCGCAGAGCCCGTTTTTGACCACAGGCTTTCCGGCCGCACGGAGCATTTTTTTCCCCCCTTGTCTGGTGTTTTTCGGGGTTTTACAGGTTTGCTGCAAGGAAAAGCGAGGTCTGCGAGGCAGGCAGACTTTGTACGACTGCGAGGTAGGAAATATTAAACTTGTCTTCGAATTAAACAAATAAGGCTCAAACCGCGTGGTTCGTTATCAGATAGAATGGTTGAAGGCTGCGGGGAAAACTAAACAGCAGAAGCCAGGGTATAAATCAAAGCCGCGATCCGGCAGACAGGTGAGGCCGAGGGCACCGTTTCACCGCACGGCTAAGCCGAGCCCGGCGCTGGCCGCTGCCAGTCTCCTTCCCCAGGGAAGAACATGCTCCAAGCGAGCTGGCTTCTCCTCGCGCTGGGTTTGGGGGGAATGTTTTCGTGAGCTGAAGGGGTTTCACGGGGCATTTCTAGCCAGGGGCAGGAGATGGAGGGGGGTGGAGGAACGGCAAGACCCCCCCCACCACCTCTGCAAGGCAACCGGCTCCTGGCTCAGCTGCAGCATCCAGAGCGCGGTTTTATGAGACAGCTAAGCCAATTTAAAAGCCGGCTGCTGCCAAAAGGGGCCGGTCGTCGTCAACCCCCAACACCCCTCCGGCCCCCTGAGGCCTCCCCAGTCATCGGGGTGGAAGATTTAGCAACTCTAACTGCAGGGCAAGATCCAGCGGAAAGTTTGGGGCTTGTTATTTTTTTTTTTTTTTTTAATTTTTTTTTTTTTTTTGGAAGGGTTAGCTGGAGTCACTCCCCTGCGGCTGCTCCGCTGCCGGATTCCCACAGCGGGGAAGAGGCAGGAACGTACCTGCCACCTCCTGCAGCAGCGAGTCCTCCGACTGAGCTGTAACATGAAACTGCGCCCAAGAAGCCGGGGAATGGGGGGGGAAAAAGAAGAGGGGGGGAATAGAGTCCCACCTGGCTAGAAGAGCTCCGACACATCTCATAGGTATGGGAAATGGGAAAACAACCCACCTTGCATGATTATTTTCCCTCCTGTTGAAAGACAGAAGACATTTCTCGCACGGAAAGAGCAAGCAGGGGCTTAATGGCAAAGACAGGCGGTCTGGATGCACAAGTCTCAATCCCTGGTAGGGCTGAACAAGCAGTTTACCCTAAAGTGATAACTGTCACCAGAGAATCATCATGCGCAGCAGAAAGGGAGAAACTAAGTGGAAAACTATGACACACTCAGCCCTGGAAGTTGTACTGAGCCATCTACTAAGGAAATTACTGGAAGAACACTCAACTGGTTAAAAAAAAAAAAAAAAAGTTTATATATATATACACACAGAGAGAGGAAACTAGCTAGTCTAACAATTCTTGGGTAGCTGCAGACGACTTGTTAGCTCAAGAGGGTTTTTTGCTGAATTTGCCAAGGACAAACGCTACCCCAGAGTGAATGATGTGGGCACAGGGGACACACAACGCCAGGCCTTGCTCGGGGAGGCCACCGGGAGAGCATCACGCTGGTAGGAAAGGGAACACACCCGGAGAACAGACCTAGTACCAGCTCACCTGTTAACAAACTAGATCAAAATAGCCCCCCCCCAAAAAAAAAAGCATACGGAGAACGCAGTTTGTACCACCTTTAACAGTCAGGATTGCAAGACAAGCTGGAAATCCCCATTTAAAAAAACGCAAGTTTGACCAATTCTGCTTCATACAAGATTTAAAGTCTTTAACAAGATTTTAAGCGCCGTAAGCCAGCATTTTCGATCAGTCTCACCCCAGTTGCAGACAGGAATTGGCTCAGAAACTCCCCAGCGCACTGGAACACGGAGGAAAACCAGAAAACCGACAGAAAAACAAGTGGGAAAGTGGTGTGACTCAGCTGAAGGGAGCCACTCGCTAGTCAACAGATCGTAAGCAAAGCAGTAGAAAAAACTGACTCCGCATATAAAGGTCAAGTTTACAGTATCAATTAATTCATACAAATTAGATGTTGCCTAACAAAAGACGTCAGGCAGGTTTGAGCTGCGTGCAGCGCCCCGATTAAAGCGATTCCATACAAAACGCTATCTGAAACACCAGATCTCGAGAGGTTTGTGGGTGAAGACTCGCTCAGTCTCGAGGCTTCTGGTACCAAACCAAAGGTTTCGAAGCCTTGCTGGAACCAAGTTCACCAGCAACAAGTTTTGCAGCTCAAGCAGCCACCAAATTAATTTCAGCGGTCTTGGTACGACCAAGGACTTCGTTAGGCGAAGCAGGTCTGCTCGGGGATACGCAGAGGAGGATTTATGAGATGACGAACACCGGTTACGGCTGTGCGCTCAGGCGAGCGAATCAATTGCTTTGCTTCACAATTTCCACATCTGCAGAAGCAGTCTTTAAACAAGTCAGTGTATTTTTAAGCTCTGACAGTTAAAATCCTCAAGTGACATCACCTGAAGTTGGAGCACAGCTGCCTTATCCCTCCGGCACACCAGCGAGCCAAAGTAAGCACTAGCCCCAGTTTATGGGCTTACAGCACACCTTGAGATAATGAAAGCGCTGCTGGGATTTGCCCCCGTAGCACAGTCAGGCCTCTCCTTATGCGTGTGTGTCCCCCCCCGCCTTGGTCTTGGGGTAAGAAACACAAAGTTTAGTCCCAGTGCATCCCAGCAAACCAGCAGAGGGAGCACGCAGGAGTCCCAGCCTCCAGAAGGGCTGGTAGGCAGAGACCCAAGAGCACCAGGTAGAGCTGGCGTCCCACCAAACCCCAGTGCTTGCGAAAGGATGGAAAATCACCAAGATCGCACGAGGGACGGCAAAATAAAAATCCCCACTCCGAGCTGCCGCACTGAGGCTGCCCCGCACTTCACCGTGGGTGCACGGGCACGGCTGTTTACAAGCACTCAGGGCAGCTTAAGAGTGTAAATCGCGTTAATCCAAGCGACAAAGCTATGGTGCTCATCCTTGGGTGAATTACTAATCCCTCACCACTAGAGCTCTTCCCATCTCACTTCCTACGCCTCAGAGGAGAACAAAAAAAAAAAAAAAAAACACCAAAAAAAAAAAACCAAACCACCAACCCTTTTACCATGAAGCTGGCAGGTAGAGCGGCGGATCCTCTCTCGGCATTGCTATCTGCCAGGCCAGCTTTAAATAACCAAATAGTTTTGAGCAACAGTCATGGCTTTCTTACGGCTGCTTCGCAAGCCTGCGGGTTTTTCTGGGATACAGACCGAGCCAGTCGGAGGCTTCCCTCTTGTTTTGGAGAAGGGATTAAAGGAAAATGTTATCAAGCCCTCCCCACAAGACAGGCTCGCAACTGCTTTAAAAAAAGTAAGGGTTTGGTTTCAACGCATTTGAATCACACGGGCGGCGCGCGCCGCCTATTTCGGTTCGGGTGAACAAAAAGCACGCTGGCTGCAATTAGGGCACATAATATCAAGTTTAACAGAAAAGCGTTAAGAAATCACGCCACGAAGCGTTTACCGCTACTCGAGCTGAGAATTTTTGGACTACAGCGAGACGAAGGAGCGGGCCCGTCGCCCCCAGCAACCGCTATTACAAAAGCACTTTTTCCTCCTTAAAGAAGTAAGTACATCACCTAAATCGTAACTGTCAAAACACCGGAGTTGTGGGAGACGAGCAGAAAAGCAAACCGGCTCAGCGCAACTCGGTTTGAAGCCCCAACCCAACGCGATTACCTGCTTTGTTCAAAGAAAACGCCAGGCCACGAAGGACAAAACCCCAGAGAGTAAAAGTTTATGCGCTCCCGGTAACCCCAGTGACCAGCGGCTGCGGAGTGACAACCCTGGTGTTTGGGTTAGTAAATTGTATTTCTGGTGCATGTGTGAAAGATACAACTCACTGAGTAAACACCCCTTCAGAGCTGACAGTTTTACAGCCGCAGGCTCGGCTACTCCTTCTCAGAAACCTCCTCGCGCATCGACGCAGCAAATCATTTGGGGAAAGCGGTAAAAAAAAAAAAAAAAAAAAAAAGAAAAAGAAAAAAAAAAAACTACATAAAGCCATCACATTTACCCATTCGCCAATCCTTTAAAAAGTTACGAGGCAGGGGCAAAATAAACATCGCCCGTTTTCTGCCTAGCAGTCCAAAGCTGTCTGAAAAAACACTTCCCTTCGGGTTTCAGAACATCAATATCAAAGACATGCAATAGTTGACGGGAAAGTTCTTCCATTAAAAGTCAGCAGCTGTATAATTATTACTTTTTTTCTCCCCCCCCCCCCTCTGGCAAAGAGACAGACAAAGCAAGCAAAAGTCATTTCAAATTCGAGAGTCAGCTTGAAGGACGGAGGCACCTTAACATAAAAAAAAAAAAAGGAGGAAAAAAAAATGAGAGTTAAGACGCCAGGATGCTTTACAGCGGGAGTCCTGCGGCATCCCACACCACCTCTTGCTTTGGGGGCTGCCTCTCAACCGCTTTCATGGCGGAGAAAGCGATTTTATGGATTAAAAACAAGCGCCGGGATTATCGGTTTGAAGGTGGTTGAGGCCATGGGCGTCCCCGGGCTCAGCCCCTTCAGACAGAACAGCGTTTTAACGACAAATATACCCGACTCGGAGCAATTTTCCCCCGCGAAACGAGGACCGTAAATCCATAACGGACTGGAGGCAGGGCAGCCAAACCGCGCTCTGAGGAATTATTATTATTATTATTATTTTTTTCTTCTTCTTCTTTTTCCAACTCACCAAAGCGTAGCGAGAGAAAAAAAAAAAAAAGACTAAACCGGAGCCTCAGTCCCACAGTCCGAGCGTGGAAAAAAAAAGAAAAAAATTAAATAAAAATAAATAAATGTTTTTAAAAGTCAGATGGTTCGAATAAACTCACACATACACACACACACACACCCCCGCGCTCCTCACACGGAGCCCGCCGAGCCCCTCCGCCTTCCCGCCCGCCGCCTCCCCTCAGGTGCCGCCGGACGGGGCTCTCCCTCCTCAGCCTTCCCCCCCCTCCCCTGCCCTGCTCCGTCTCCCCGGGCCGGCGGGCGGCCTGACAGGACCCGCCGGGCTCCCGCCGAGCCGCCGCCGCCACCACCGCCGCCGCCGCCACCTGCGCCCCCGTCCCCTCACGCCCGCAACGGCCGCCCGCCCGCGCGCCCAACGGCCGCCCGCCCGCGCGCCCCCTCAGCCGGCGCGCGGGGACACACACACACACACACTCATACACATACACAACGGCGGGAAGCGGCCGCCTCACCTCCGAGCGGCGGCGGCCGCGCCCCCTCCCCGCTGCCGGTGCCGGTCCCCCTGGGCGGCGGCGGCGGCGGCGGCGGCGGCGGCGGCGGCTCCCCAGGACATTCCAGGCTGGGGCGGGCGACCCGGCGGACGGGAACCTCCATCCAACGCCGCCCCGGCCGCGCCGCTTATCTCGCACACCCCACACGCTCCCTCCCTCCCACCCCCCCACCCCTCCCCTCCCTCCCCTCCCCGCCGCCGCCAACCACCCCTCCCCGCCGCTCCCACCGGCGCCCCGTGTCGGAGGAGGCGGTGGCGGCGGCGGCGGCGGCTCCGCCTCTCCCCGCCCCGCGGAGCGTACCAAGGCCCGGCGGAGGGGGGGGGCGGAGGGGGGGGGGGGCGCTGGTGGAGACCTGCAGCGCTGCAACCACGCAACGCTGCAGCCTCATAACCACGCGGCCTCACAGCCCTGCGCTCTTATAACCCTGCAGCCTCATAGCCATGCACCCCGCAGCCCTGCAGCCTCATAGCCATGCACCCCGCAACCATGCAACCTCATAGCCATGCACCACGCAGCCATGCAGCCTCATAGCCATACACAACCAACCATGCAACCTCATAGCCATGCACCATGCAGCCCTGCAACCACGCGCCCTTACAACCCTGCACTCGTACACATGCACCATGTAACCCTGCAACCTCATAGCCATGCACCATGCAACCATGCAACCTCATAGCCATGCACCCCGCAGCCCTGCAACCTCATAGCCATACACAACCAACCATGCAACCTCATAGCCATGCACCATGCAGCCCTGCAACCTCATAGCCATGCACCATGCAACACTGCAACCACGCGCCCTTACAACCCTGCACTCGTACACATGCACCATGTAACCCTGCAACCTCATAGCCATGCACCCCGCAACCATGCAACCTCATAACCCCGCAACCCTGCAACCTCATAGCCATGCACCCTGCAACCCTGCAACCTCATAAGCGTGCACCCCGCAGCCCTGCAACCTCATAACCCCGCAACCCTGCAACCTCATAGCCATGCATCCTACAGCCCTGCAACCTCATAACCATGCACCATGCAACACTGCAACCTCATAACCATGCACCCCGCAACCTTGCAACCTCATAGCCATGCACCATGCAACACTGCAACCACGCGCCCTTACCACCCTGCACTTGTACACATGCACCATGCAACCCTGCAACCTCATAGCCATGCACCCCGCAGCCCTGCAGCCCCGTAGCCCTGCACCCTGCAACCATGCAGCACGGCAGCACTGCAGCACCGCGACCTCATAACCATGCACCCTGCAACCCTGCAACCACTCACCCTTACAACCCTGCACTCTTATAACCGTGCACCATGCAACCATGCAACCTCATAGCCATGCACCACGCAGCCATGCAGCCTCATAGCCATACACAACCAACCATGCAACCTCATAGCCATGCACCATGCAGCCCTGCAACCACGCGCCCTTACAACCCTGCACTCGTACACATGCACCATGTAACCCTGCAACCTCATAGCCATGCACCATGCAACCATGCAACCTCATAGCCATGCACCCCGCAGCCCTGCAACCTCATAGCCATACACAACCAACCATGCAACCTCATAGCCATGCACCATGCAGCCCTGCAACCTCATAGCCATGCACCATGCAACACTGCAACCACGCGCCCTTACAACCCTGCACTCGTACACATGCACCATGTAACCCTGCAACCTCATAGCCATGCACCCCGCAACCATGCAACCTCATAACCCCGCAACCCTGCAACCTCATAGCCATGCACCCTGCAACCCTGCAACCTCATAAGCGTGCACCCCGCAGCCCTGCAACCTCATAACCCCGCAACCCTGCAACCTCATAGCCATGCATCCTACAGCCCTGCAACCTCATAACCATGCACCATGCAACACTGCAACCACGCGCCCTTACAACCCTGCACTCGTACAACCATGCACCATGCAACCCTGCAACCTCATAAGCGTGCACCCCGCAGCCCTGCAGCCCCGTAGCCCTGCACCCTGCAACCATGCAGCACGGCAGCACTGCAGCACCGCGACCTCATAACCATGCACCCTGCAACCCTGCAACCACGCACCCTTACAACCCTGCACTCTTATAACCGTGCACCATGCAACCCTGCGACCTTGTAACCCTGCAACCACGCAGCCCTGCAACCTCATAACCCTGCAACCACGCACCCTTACAACCCTGCAACCTTACAACCATGCGCCAGGCAACCCTACACCGTACAACCCTGCACCCGTACAACCCTGCAACCATGCAACCTCATAACCCTGCAACCCTGCAACCACGCACCCTTACAACCCTGCAACCTTACAACCATGCACCGTACAACCCTGCACCCGTACAACCATGCACCCTTACAACCCTGCACCCTTACAACTATGCGCCATGCGACCGTGCGCCCTTGCAACCACACACCGTGCAACCACGCACCCTTGCAACCATGTACCCATGCGACCATGCAGCTTTACAACTGCGCACCCTTACAACCCCACACCGTGCAACTGCGCACCCATGCGACCATGCCCCGTGCGACCGTGCACCATGCAACTGTGCACCCTTACAACCTGTTCAACCATGCAACCTTGCGCCCTTGCAACCATGCACCCTTACAACTGTTCACCCTTGCACCCACGCACCGTGCACCCATGCACCCATGCGACCATGGGCCCCTACAACCAGGCACCCGTGCACCCTTACAACCATGCACCCCTGCGACCTTGTGACCATGCACCCTTGCAACTGCGCACGTGCACCCTTGCATCCGCGCACCCATGCGACCATGCGCCCTTGCAACCATACACCTCTTCAACCATGCAACCACGCACCCATGCAGACACCCACCATGCAGCCATGCACCCTTGCAGCTGTGCACTGCGCTGTTGCCCCCCTGCAGAAGCGGTTGCCGCAGCCAGGCCGCTCGCCGGCACGCCAGCGGGCACGGTGCCTGCTGCACACCCCAGGGGCTCCCGGCCCGCGGGCAACCCGGCGGAGAGGTGGGCATGCAAGGAACGCTGCAGCCCTCATGCGCGGCTCCAGCGTTATCCCAGAGGGCTGGAAACGCTCCTGCGCGCAGCGCACATGCTCCGTGCCTGATCTTCCGCCGGATAACGCACCGAGAAACCCCTTCCTGGGGCAAAACGGGGCTGAAAACTGGCAAAAAGGGGGTTTATCGCCGCTTGGGTGGCGTCCAGCGGCAAACCGCAGCGCCATCACGCTACGCATTGGGGAAGCTGCCGCCATTTGCGGCGCAATTTAATATTAACAGCATGCTAAATCGCCCGGCGTTAGACCTCGTCTGCGGGATTAAAAACGTCGAACCGGCGCGTTACGGCGTCGTCCTGTGCCTGGAGCCTCGCTGCTTTCCCCACCCTTTCCAAAAAGCCCCCAAACCCACCCAAAATCCCTCTTTTGGGGGGAATTTGGTCGCAGCCGCGCATGGTGGCCGGGGGTTGAGCTGGAAAGGGATTTATCCCGAGGAGGGTTTCGCGTGGAAAGGCTTCAGCAGCACGTGGAGCCAGCCGGAAAGAAACACAGCTCCTGTGTTTAAAAATAAAAAAGAAATAGGCTTTTTTTTTAAAAAAAAAAAAAAAAACCCAAACACCAAACCACCATTGGAACAAAGTTTCTTGGTTTTCAGGGCAAACCTGCAAAACCTACCCTGTGTTTACCAGCCCTAATTTTATCCCTCAGGAGGTTTCCTGTAGGACGTCATTATTTCCACGAGTGTAAAAGGGGGAAAAAAAAAAAAAAAAAAAAAGAAAATGCGGATTAGAAACGTCCTCGGCGGATTAGAAATCCCTTTTAATCCGAAGAAAACGCCCCAAAAAACCAAACCGCAGGTGGCTTTGGCTCAGCCGGCGAGTTAAATCGCTGGATTTGTGGCGGCCACCGGAAAACCCGAGGACTTGAGGATCGCTCTCAGTGCAGAAGCGAGATGGCCAAGCCTGATTTTTTGGGGGTAAAACCCCCTCAAAATCGAGATCATACCGCTGGGCCTTCGCGGCGGCGGGACGCTGCCAAATCACGTTTCCTCCCCTCCAGATCCCCTCTTCGGGCGCCATTTGCATGAGAATACCCTCTCGAGGGGGGAGAGGGGGGGAATTGCTGCTTAATTAGAGAACAGCAATCGCGTTAATTAGCATGTCTCCATGCTCCCTGCTATTTTGCATGGCTTCAAATGAGATGCTCATTAGGGAGCAGGCGCCCGGACAAGCTACGCCCTTTAGCCGCGCGCTAACCCAATTAACCTCGACGAGGCAAAACCGCGGCGGGGCTTTGGCCGACGCCGGGCTTCGTGCCCGCGCCGGAAAGTGCGGAACCGCTCGCTTCGGCCTGCTCGCTTCGGCGCACCGCGACGCGCTCGACGGCAGGCCTTGTCTTGCCGGGCCTGCGCCAGGCCGGCGTTGCTGCCTTCACCAGGGTTTCGGCTTTGCCATGGCGGGTTTTCCCGCCTTGAAAGGTTGCCTTCCTTCCTCGCGAGGTTTTCCTCCTTGCAAGGCTTTTCTTCCTCGCAAGGTTTCCTTCCTCGCAAGGTTTTCCTCCTTGCGAGGTTTCCTTCTTCGCAAGGTTGCCTTCCTCGCAAGGTTTTCCTCCTCGCAAGGTTTTTTCTCCCCCCAAGGTTTCCTTCCTTCCAAGGTTTCCTCCTTGCAAGGTTTTCCTTCCTCGAAAGGTTTTCCTCCTTGTGAGGTTGCCTTCCTTGCAAGGATTTTCTCCTCACAAGGTTTCCTTCCTCACAAGGTTTCCTTCCTCTCAGGCTTTTCCTCCTCGCGAGGTTTTCCTCCTCATAAGGTTTTCCTCCTCGCAAGGTTTCCTTCCTCACAAGCTTTTCCTCCTTGCAAGTTTTCCTTTCTTTGCAAGGTTTACTTCCGCAGAAGGTTTTCTTCCTCACAAGGTTTTTCCTTCTCACGAGGTTTCCTTCCTTCCAAGTTTTCCTCCTCACAAGCTTTTCCTCCTCACAAGCTTTTCCTCCTCGCAAGGTTTTCCTCCTAACAAGGTTTTCCTCCTAACAAGGTTTTCCTCCTTGAGAAGTTTTCTTCCTTGCAAGGTTCTTCTTCCTTGCAAGGTTTTCCTCCTCGCAAGGTTTTCCTCCTCGTGAGGTTTTTCTCCTCACAAGGTTTTCCTCCTCACAAGGTTTCCTTCCTCACAAGCTTTTCCTCCTTGCAAGTTTTCCTTCTTTGCAAGGTTTACTTCCGCAGAAGGTTTTCTTCCTCACAAGGTTTTTCCTTCTCACGAGGTTTCCTTCCTTCCAAGTTTTCCTCCTCACAAGCTTTTCCTCCTCGCAAGCTTTTCCTCCTCGCAAGGTTTTCCTCCTCACAAGGTTTTCCTCCTTAAGAGGTTTTCTTCCTTGCAAGGTTCTTCTTCTTTGCAAGGTTTTCCTCCTCGTGAGGTTTTCCTCCTCGTGAAGTTTTCCTCCTCACAAGGTTTCCTCCTTGCAAGGTTTTTCCTCCTCACAAGGAGGAAAAGGTTTTGCGATGGTGGCTTTTCCTTCCTTGAAAGGTTTCCTTCCTCGCAAGGTTTCCTTCCTCGCAAGGTTTCCTTCCTCGCAAGGTTTCCTCCTTAAAAGGCTTTTCCTCCTCACAAGGTTTCATTCCATGCAAGGTTTTCCTCCTTCAGAGGTTTTCTTCCTTGCAAGGTTCTTCTTCCTCGCAAGGTTTTCCTCCTCGCAAGGTTTTCCTCCTTGAGAGGTTTTCCTCCTTGCGAGGTTTGCTTCCCGGCAAGGTTTTCCTCACAAAGTTTCATTCCTCACAAGGTTTTTCCTCCTCGCGGGGTTTCCTTCCTTGCCAGGTTCTTCCTCCTTGCAAAGTTCCCTCCTCACAAGGTTTCCTTCCCCGCAAAGTTTTTCCTCTTTCAAGGTTCTTCCTTCCTCGCAAGGTTTTCCTCCCTTTCCTTTCTCCCTCACTGCTGGGATTTGGGAGCGGAGATGGGGGGGACACCCCCAAGAGTTCCCTCTCCCTCCCCGGGGACCCTCAAACCCTCCCCGTGCCCCCTTCCCTGCACGCCGCGGGGCCGGTGCATCTCGGGGGACCCGTCGCAGGCGGACGTGCCGCAGACGAGGCCGTCTCTCCCGGGGCGGGAGCACCGCGATCCGAAGGTCTCCTTTGTTTCTCCCTGCCGGCGTGGTCGCAGCAAGGGTGATTTTATTATTACTATTAATATTATTTTTAATTTATTTATTTCTCCCGCTCCGTAATCCCATCGTCTTGTCACGGTTCCCCGGGAAGCGGGGCTGCTCCCGAACAAAGCCCCCGGAGCATCCCGGGCTCCCGGAGGGGATTTTGCAGCTGCGCCTCGGAGCGTGACCGATCGGGAATGAGCCTTCGCAGCGCGTCTAATGCCGTTTGGACAGGCAGCCTTTCATCCGCTCGTGGGAGCGAGGCCCCGGCATTGAGCCGGCGGCTCCCCGCGCTCCGGCCCTCGGCGCTCCCAACCCAACGGGAGCCGGCCGCCACCGCCGCGGCGGCATTTTGGGGATGAGAGAGGTGGGGAACGGGGTCCTCTCCTTGCCCCGCTGCGGGTTTGGGGAGGCGGAAGGAAAAGCTGTGGGTGCATAGACCATGGGGAGGATGAGAGATGCTCCCCATCGCCGTCACCCCGTGCTGGGCTCCAGCGGGTTCCTCGTCCCACCTCCCATGTCCCCAGCAGGTACCTCATCCTGGTCCCCACTCCTTTGTTCCCAGCATTTACCTTGTCCTGGTTCCCATCACCCCATGCCCACCAGCTACCCCATCCTGGTCCCCATCACCCCATGTCCACCAGCTACCACATCCTGGTTCCCATCACCCCATGCCCACCAGCTACCACATCCTGGTCCCCATCACCCCATCCCCACCAGGTATCTCATCCTGGTTCCCATCACCCCATCCCAGTCCCCGTGAGGTACCTCGTCACAGTGCCCATCACCTTGTCCCCATCCCCAGGAGGTACCTTGTCCCAGTCCCCACTGGGTACCTCACCCTGGTCCCCATCACCATGTCCTGTCCCCAGGTGACACCTCATCTCCCCATCCCGCTCCCCCCACGAGCTGGCCCAGCACCCCAGGCTGTCCCCATTGCCCATCAATGCCCGAGGATCTCCAGGGAGGACAGGTTTGGGGGGTCCCTGCTGGGGAGGGGACAGTGGGTGCCAGCCCTGCCTGGTGTCCCCCTACCCTTGACGGTGGAAGTGGTGTTGGGTGGCATCAGCTACTGAACGTGCTCTGCAGTGCAGTGGGCGCTTGTGTGAGTGGGGAAACTGAGTCACGGACCAGGAACAGGTGGGGAGCTGGTGGTGAGTTGCACGGGCGCAAATACCGTAGGGATGTTGGGCTGGAGCACACGTGGGCACACGCATCACTGGGAAGAGAAGATGAAGGTGAGGAGAAGGTAAAGAGAAGATGAAGAGATGAGAAGAGGCAAGAGAAGACGAAGCGAAGACGAGAGAAGAGACAAGACAAGACGAGACAACAGAAGGAGAGGAAAAGAGGAGGAGGAGGACAAGGACAAGGAGAGGAAGAGGAGGAGGAGGAGGACAAGGACAAGGACAAAAACAAGAAGGAGAAGGAGAAGGAGAAGGAGAAGGAGAAGGAGAAGGAGAAGGAGAAGGAGAAGGAGAAGGAGAAGGAGAAGGAGAAGGAGAAGGAGAAGGAGAAGGAGGAGAAGGAGAAGGAGAAGGAGAAGGAGAAGGAGAAGGAGGAGAAGGAGAAGGAGAAGGAGAAGGAGAAGGAGAAGGAGAAGGAGAAGGAGAAGGAGAAGGAGAAGGAGGAGAAGGAGAAGGAGAAGGAGAAGAAGGAGAAGGAGAAGGAGGAGAAGGAGAAGGAGAAGGAGAAGGAGAAGGAGAAGGAGAAGGAGAAGGAGAAGGAGAAGGAGAAGGAGAAGGAGAAGGAGAAGGAGAAGGAGAAGGAGAAGGAGAAGGAGAAGGAAGAGAAGGAAAGGAGGAGAAGGAGGAGGAGGAGGAGAAGAAGAAGGAGGAGAAGGACAAGGACAAGGACAAGGACAAGGAGGAGAAGAGCCATTGGCTCCAGAGAAGATGTATCTCCCCGTGAGCTTTGCCAACCCATCACTTCAGGGGTTGGACAGGTTTTTTTGTTGGTTTATTTTTCTCCGGGTGAAAAGTGGCTTTTTGACCCAAGCACACGTTTTCACAGAGAAGGTTTATTTTGGCTGAAAGCCTTTTTTTTTTTTTTTCTTCTTATTAAAAAGAAAAACGGCAAGGCTGGCGGGAAGGGTCACTTCTGTAAAACTATTTTTTTCTTTAAAAAAAAAAAAAAAAAAAGGACTTTTTTTTTTCATCAGAAATACCTCTGCAGGAGGCTTTGGGAGTGAATCATTCCCGAAATCCCCTGTCCCATGCCGTGCCTGGTCCTGTCCAGCTTTATCGTCTCTCCCTGCAGCAAACGTCCAGCGACAACAACAGCAAAAAAAGATTTATTAGAAAATACTCTTTTTTTTTTTTTTTCCTTTAATTTTTTTACAGTAGACTAGAGGACGGTTTCGCCTCGTTTTCCTGTATTTTGGTCATTTAATCCCGCGGAGCTGCTCTGGCGCTGAGTCCAAAAATTGCCCCAATCTTTAGGAAGGAGCAAAGAACGGCCCCGTGCGGATGTTGGGTTTCTCAGGGCATTGGGGTTACCTCCAACAGGAGCCTGGACCTGCTGGGGGTGGAACAGACCTCACCGCACCCCCTTGGTAGGTTCTGGGGGTGATAAGACATCTCCATGGTCCCCAGGACCTCCCCAGCTCCCTTCTGCCCCAAGCCAGAGCTGGGCTGAGCCTCACTGTGGGTTGTATCCAACCATGACTCTTGGGTGGACCTCTGGATGGTGGTGCAGGTAGCTCGTCTCCAACCCTGTCTTCTGGAAGGACCTCGGACCCATGGTGCAAGGTAGCTTGTCCTCAACCTTGTCTCCTGGATGGACCTCGGGATGATTTTGCAGGTAGCTTGTCTTCTCCAGCCCTGCCTTTTGGATGGACCTCAGGACGATGTTGTAGATAGCATCTCCCCGGTCATGTCTCCAACCCCATAATCTGGATGAAACTCTGCCTGGTGTTCCACGCAGCTTGTCTCCAGTCCTATTCCAAGCCTTACCTCCTGGGTGGACCTCAGATCAACGTAGGTAGCTTCTCCCTGCAGTTTCCAGCCCCAACTCCTGTATGGACCTCAAATCAACGTTTCCAGGTAGCTCATCTCCAGCCCTGTCTCTAGCCCCACCTCCTGGATGGATCCTGAACCTACACTGCAGGTAGCTTGTCTCCAGCCCTGCTTCCAGCCTTATCTCCTGGTTGGACCTCAGAACTTCGCTGTATTTAACTTCTCCTCAACCCCATCTCCAGCCCAGTGTCTTGGCTAGACCCCAAAACAACGTTGTAGGTTGCTTGTCTCCATTCCTATCTCCATGAAGGATCTCAGACCAATGCTGTAGATACCTTGTCTCCATCTCTATCTTCCCGATGGATCCCAGATCAGTGTCGCAGGTACTTTGGCTCCATCCCTATCTTCCTGATGGATCCCAGATCAATGTTGTAGGTACCTTGTCTCCATCCCCACCTCCCTGAAGGACCTCAGACTGATGCTACAAGTACCTGCTCTCCATCCCTGTCCTCCTGAAGAACCTCAGACCGCTGCTGCAGCCCATCTCCACCTTCTCTCAGCTCCCCAAACCCAACCTACCACCTCACCTTGCCGACAACGTCCATCCCCAACCTTGGCTGGACCCGCTTCGTGGTGGACACCCCTCGAGGGGCCAAGACCGTGGCGGAGGGAGAACAGGAGACAGGCGGAGGGGATGGAGCGCCTTCAAAATTGACACCATATGGCTGTTCCTTATCCCTGGGCCCAGTAAATAGGTCTTTCATGCTGGGCCGGTTGCCATAGGAGCAGGAAATATCCCAGATAACTCGAATAGTGGCGAAAACATATGTTTTGGATAAAACCCGGCAGAAAATCGCCCCGTTTAACCCCTCCGAGGCGTTTTCCCCGCCCGGTTTGAACCCCTTTCCCCATCTCCGGGCAGGTACGGGATGGGGAAACTGAGGCACGTTGGCACCGTCCCCCGTCCCCGTCCCCGTCCCCCCGTCCCCTTCTCACCCGGCGGGGGGAAATCGGGTGGGTTTCTCGCAGTTGTCGGTGGGTCCCTGGCATCGTCTCGCCTCCTCCTCCTCCTCCTCCTCCTCCTCCTCCTCCTCCCTGGAGCTCCTTATCAAGACGGATGGCCGCATGCAAGGCCGCGCGCTCGCCCCCGCTTGGATTCGCCCAAGAATTTGCTTCGCTTTCGCTTTTCTCTCCTCCTCCTCCTCCTCCTCCCCGACCCTCTCTTTTCCCCCTTTTTTCTTTCTTTTCTTTTCCAGCTTCGGCCGAACCTTTCCTTATCGCATCTGGCGAGCAGCGGGCCCCTCCGGCGCTCCTCCCCCCCCCACCCCCCGCCATGGCCGCCCTCCAAGCGCCGAATGCAACGCCGCCAGCCGAGCTGCTGCGGCGACGCAGCCAGGTTTCCCAGCGCCGCGGCGTCCGCGCGAGGCTGAGCCCCCGAGCGAAGCCCTCGTGCCGTGCGCGCTCCGAGGCATGGAAAGGCTGAAAAGCTGCCGCCGGCGTCCCCGGCATCCTGCAGAGCGGCTTCGTGCATCCCCGTGTGCTGCAAGCATCCCTGCGTGCCGCAAACATCCCCGCGTGCTGCCAGCATCCCTGCGTGCCACCGATGCATCCCTGCGTGCCTGCGTGCATCCGCCGCGTGCTGCGGCAAAGCGCCTTGCGTGCTGCAAATGCTCCTGCACGTCGCAAGCTTCCCTGTGTGTTGCGAGCATCCTGCGTGCTGCAAACATCCCTGCGTGCTACCAAAATCACTGCGTGCTGCAAACGTCCCCCTGTGCTGCACGCATCCCTGCCTGCTGCGGCAAACAGCCTCGCGTGCTGCAAACGTCCCTGCGCGTCGCAAAATTCCCTGTGTGTTGCCAGCACCCCCGCATGCCGCTGCAAACCACCCCACGCGCTGCAAAAATCACTGCGTGCTGCGGCAAGCGCCCTCGCATGCTGCAAGCATCCCTGCGCGTTGCGAGCATCCCTGCGTGCTGCAAACGTCCCCATGCGCTGCAAGCATCCCTGCCTGCTGCTGCAAGCACCTCTGCGTGCCGCAACCCCCCCGGCATCCCGCGAGCATCCCTGCGCCCTGCAACACCTCCGAAGGCACGTGGCCAGGAGGCGACGGAGCAACCCCGCAGCGCGGAGCCCGCCCCAAACCCCGCACCCCGACGGGGGCAGGCGCCACCCTCCCGGCAGCCCCATCCCTAAAAAAAGGCCGAGTCAGGGCAGCCATGGGTGTTGCGGCGGGGAAAAATTTGGGGGTCACGTGCAGGATTTGCGCGTCGGCAGGATTGCGCCTATAGGGTGCGGATAGGACCGAACCGAGGGGCTCAGGGAGCGAAACCTGGGGTGCAGCAGCAAAGCGCAGCGGGGCCGCGGCGCGGGGCGACAACCGGCGGGGAGGTGGTCCGGCCGACCTGGGATTTCTCCCGGTGCCGTCGTGTAAATACTGCTGACGGGAGGAATGTCTAAGTGCGGAGGAGAACCCCCTTCCCCGGCCGGAGCATCGCCTCGCTCCTCCCTCGCAGCACGGATCGGAAACTCTCCAGATGCCTTTTTTTTTTTTTTCCGCTCCAATCCTCCTGTGCAGCTTTTTTCCACCTTTATTGCGGGTGGGGTGCACGTCCCCAGCGAGGTGCAGCGTCCCTGCCACCCGTCGCATCCCTCCCACCCACTGCATCCCACTGCATCCCACTGCATCCCTGCCACCTGCAGCGCCCCTGCTACCCACCGCATCCCTGCTACCCACAGCATCCCTGCCACTCACTGCATCCCTGCCGCCCATTGCATCCCTGCCCCCCACTGCATCCCTGCAACCTGCAGCATCCCTGTTACATCCCTGCCACTTGCAGCATCCTTGCTGCCCACCACATCCCTGCCACCCGCCGCATCCCTGCCACCTGCCCTGTCACATCCCTGCCACTTGTGGCATCCCTGCTACCCGCCGCATCCCTGCTACCTGCCCTGTCACATCCCTGCCACTTGTGGCATCCCTGCTACCCGCCGCATCCCTGCTACCTGCTGCATCCCTGCCACCCGCCGCATCCCTGTTGCATCCCTGCCACCCGCTGCATCCGTGTCACCCGCTGCATCCCTGTCGCATCCCTGCCACCCACCACATCCCTGTCACATCCCTGCCACTTGTGGCATCCCTGCTACCCGCCGCATCCCTGCTACCTGCTGCATCCCTGCCACCCGCTGCATCCGTGTCACATCCCTGCCACCCACCGCATCCCTGTTGCATCCCTGCCACCCGCTGCATCCGTGTCACCCGCTGCATCCCTGTCGCATCCCTGCCACCCACCACATCCCTGTCACATCCCTGCCACCCGCTGCATCCCTGTCACATCCCAGCTACTTGCTGCATCCCTGCTGCCCACCGCATCCCTGTCACATCCCTGCCACCCGCTGCATCCTTGTCACATCCCTGCCACCCACCGCATCCCTGTTACATCCCTGCCACCCACCGCATCCCTGTCACATCCCAGCTACTTGCTGCATCCCTGCTGCCCACCACATCCCTGTCACATCCCTGCCACCCGCTGCATCCTTGTTGCATCCCTGCCACCCGCTGCATCCCTGTTGCATCCCTGCCACCCACCACATCCCTGCTGCCCACCGCATCCCTGTCGCATCCCTGCCACCCGCTGCATCCCTGCCACCCGCTGCATCCCTGTTGCATCCCTGCCACCCACCACATCCCTGCCACCCACCACATCCCTGTCACATCCCTGCTACCTGCTGCATCCCTGTCACCCACCGCATCCCTGCTGCATCCCTGCTACCCACCACATCCCTGTCGCATCCCTGCCACCTGCTGCATCCCTGCCACCTGTTGCATCCCTGGCGCATCCCTGCTACCTGCTGCATCCCTGCTACCCGCCACATCCCTGCCCGCAGCTGCTGAGCCCCGCTGCAATCCCAAACTCATTTTCCCTCTTCAGCTGCTGAGTTGGGGGTGGTTTTTTTCCCTCTTTTTTTTTTTTTTTTTTTTTTTTCTTTTTAATAACTTTCCAGCGCATCTCCCCACCTCCTCTCCCTCCCCCCGGAGCTCTACTATGGCTTTATGAGGTTTAGCAAAATAAACGCGGCCGATCCATCACCCTCCTAATGCGCTAAATTGCTGGAAAAGCCAGAACAGTTTCGTGGGATATCTCAGTGTGTGTGTGTGTGTGTGATGATGTTTTGGGGTTTTTTTTACGGCATTTGGAGTTTTAGGGGATCCGCTTTCGACGGCGAGAGCGGCGCTTTCTCCCCACCCTGCCCAAGAATGTTTCTGCTGATATTAAACCCGACCCGGAGGCATTTGGAAGGAGCCGACTTCCTCGCCAAAAAAAAAAAAAATGACCTCAGCCTCCCTGGTTCGGAGCTTTTTTTTTTTATTTATTTATTTTTACCTTTTTAAAGCATTTTTCTCCCTCTCCCGCCTGCGGGGCCAGAGGCACCGATGGGGCCTCTCACCCGTGGCCCCGGCTGTGCCAATCCCCCCATTTTAGGGAATATTGGCGGGTTTTAACCTGCAAATTCCGGTTTTAACCTGCCTATTCCCAATTTTCCCCAGCAAAAGCCCTCCCTGCCGCTGCCAGGAAGATCCGGGGGCCAAAACTGCTGTAAAAACCCACTTTGCACCATCCTCCGGCAGCTCCACGACCTGCAAAACTGATGAAATAAGAGAGAGGGGAGGGGGAAAAAAGCCGGAATACAAAGCCGGCGGTGCCTGTGATGTTTTCTGGAAGGGTTTTTGCAGGAGTTCCCTTAACCGACTCCTCTGCATTTTTGGCTTTTATTAACGTGGCGGTCTCCCGAGGCTTTGTACCAGCTAGAACCATCTCCCGAGTTAAAAATCCGACCCCTCTGTCACTTCCACAGCGGGAAAGGCTGAGGAGAAAGGAGGGAGATGCTGATTTAGCAAGGGAAACGCTGGATCGGGGTGTTTTCGGATGGAATTGCTCCGGCTTTAGGGTTTTGTTTCTTGAGTTAAGATTCGGTGCCCGGGAGACACTGAGCTGATGGGGGCGGTTCGGAAAATAGCTTCTGCGAGAAGCCAACCCGCTGCGTTGCCAGTCCCCAAAAGGCTGACGTTGGCGGGAATATTCCAAATTTGCCCCTAAAAAAACGGATGGGGAAACGTTTCGGCCATTTTTTCTCTGCTCGGAGTGGTGCATCGCCGTCCTGGAGCTGCATCTGCATCCCACCTCTGCATCCCGCACTTGCAGCCGCATCCTGCATCCTGTGTCTGCATCCTGCATCCCACATCTGCATCCCGCATCCCACATCTGCATCCCACCTCTGCATCCTGCACTTGCAACCGCATCCCGCATCCCATATCTGCATCCCGCATCCCACCTCTGCATCCCGCACTTGCAGCCGCATCCCACATCCCACCTCTGCATCCCGCACCTCCATCCCACATCCCGCATCCTGCATCCATGCCCTGCATCCCGCATCTCCATCCCACATCCCACGCCCTGCATCCCGCATCTCCATCCCGCATCCTGCATCCGCGCCCCTGTCTGGGGCTGTGAACCTTCCAGAAGCATCCTGGCTGCTCCTCATCCCCATACACCCGCCCCCCCCCCGCCACAGGACAAAAGCTTAATTGCAATCAATATTATTTGCAAGGGCGGGTTGGTCCCATCCAGTCCTTCCTTCCAGCTCATTCCCCGTCCCATCCTACGTCTCTCCGGAGCAGGTGTGACATGGCAGAGCGGCGTTCCCAAACCGGCCCGCGCAGGGATGAAGCGGGGGGAGGCTTCCCCATCCGCAGGGGCTCCATTCCCCTCCCCACCCTGACACATCTGGCAGGCAGATGTGGCCACGCAGCCGGGCTCTGCCTCCCAGATGGGAGACGAGCCGCGAAATCCCTGTACGGGATTCAATAACTATATATTTTTTTTTTTTCCTTGGAAATCTGTGTTTCCCGGCTTGATGCAGGCATTCCCCGTCTCCGGGGGTGCTGCAAGATCCCCGTGCACGGCCAGACCTGCACCGTGATGCTCTGGGGCTGGACCACCCCTTGTCCTGCACCTCCGTCCCATATTTGCACCCTAAATCCCGCTTCTGCATCCTAAATCCCGCTTCTGCATCCTAAACCCCGCTTTTGCAACCCAAATCCCACTTCTGCATCCCACGTCCTTCATCTGCATCCCACCTCTGCATCCTAAATCCCACCTCTGCATCCTAAATCCCACCTCTGCATCCTAAATCCCACCTCTGCATCCTAAATCCCACCTCTGCATCCCGCGCCCCCTACCTGGCATCCTTCATCTGCAGCCGAAATCCCGTTTCCCACGTCGCCTGTCCTGTATCCCACCTCTGCATCCTACATTCTGCTTCTGCGTCCCATGTCCTGCATCTGCATCCCAAATCCTGCATCAGCTCTTTCATCTCCTGCTGTGTCCTGCACCCCGCATCTGCATCCGCACCCAAAATCCTGCTTCTGCGGCCCCTCGCCCGTGTCCTACATCTGTGTCATCTGTCCTATATCTAGGACCCTGCATCAGCACCCTAAATCCTCCATCCTGCATCCTCCATCTATATCCTAATTCCTGTGTCCCACCTCTGCATCCTCCATCCCGCATCCTGCATCTACATCCCAAATCCTACATCCCACATCTACCTCCCCAACTCTCCATCCTGCCCCTACCTCCTAAATCCCATATTCCACTTCTGCGTCCTGAATCCTCCATCCCGCATCCTGCGCCTACATCCCAAATCCTATATCCCATCCTGTGTCTATATCCTAAATCCTATGTCCCGCCTCTGCGTCCTGCATCTGCATCCTGAATCCTACATCCCACATTTGCATCCTCCATCCGGCATCTACAGCCTAAATCCCATGTCCCACATCTGCATCCTCAAGCCTCCAGCCCACATCTCCATCCTAAGTCCTCCACTCTGCGTCCATATCCTAAATCCCGTCCCATATCTGCATCCTAAATCCTCCGTCCCGCATCCTCCATCTACACACTAAATCCTATGTCCCACCTCTGCATCCTCCATCCTGCATCCTCCATCCCGAATCCTCCATCCCACATCTGCTTTCTGAACCCCCCATCCTGCATCTACATCCTAAATCCTACATCCCATATCTGCATCCTGAATCCTCCATCCCGTGTCTTCCACCTACATCCCAAATTCTATATCCCATCTACATCCTAATTCCTCCATCCCCCATCTGCACCCTCAATCCTCCATCCCACATCCTGAATCTATATCCTAAATCCTATGTCCCACTGCATCCTGAATCCTACATCTGCATCCTAAATCCTCCATCCTAAATCCTGTCCCATATCTGCATCCTACATCATCCATCCCGCATCCTCCATCTACATCCCAAATCCTACATCCCACATCTGCTTCCTGGACCCTCCACCCTGCGTCTATATCCTAAATCCCATGTCCCACATCCGCATCCTAAGCCCTTCATCCCACATCTCCATCCTAAGTCTACATCCTGAATCCTACACCCCACATCTGCATCCTGAATCCTCCATCCCACATCTTCCACCTACATCCCAAACCCTATATCCCATCTACATCCTAATTCCTCCATCCCCCATCTGCACCCTAAATCCTCCATCCCACATCCTGCATCTGTATCCTGAATCCTACGTCCCACTGCATCCTACATCTGTATCCTAAATCCTATGTCCCACTGCATCCTGCATCTCCATCCTGAATCCTGCATTCCACATCTGCATCCTAAATCCTCCCCCCCATGTCTATATCCTAAATCCTGCCCCACACCTGCATCTTGAATCCTCCATCCCGCATCCTCCAGCTGCATCCTAAATCCTCCATCCCGTTCCTTGCGCCCTGAATCCTCCCGTCCCCAATCCCGCCCCCGGGATGCTGCGAGGAGACGGGAGGGATGGCAAAAGAACCCGCTGCCGTCGGGAGCACCGTGAATTTGCCGTGGGGAGCGGGGAGAAGCCCAGCCCAGCCGCCCGCACCGCCGATAATGTTGGTTTAAGGCATTTTGCACGCTCCGGTGCCTCTCTGAGAGCGCCTTGTCCCCAGCGGGGCCGCACAATGGGCGCTTTCAGGGACCCGGCTCCGCGCAGCCCCCTTTTTCCCTGGATAGATTGGAAAAAAAAAAAAGAAACCGTTTATCCCCCTAGAATTCCCCCCCCCCCCCCCATCAAACCCCGAAAGGCGAAAATAATCCCCCCCTCCGGAACAACAACAACAACAACAACAATAAAAAACCCCACCCCCAAAAATTAGGGTTGAAAATAACTCCCGTGGGATAATCGAGCCTGGTTAACGCGCGAGACCAAGGCGGAGCGCGAGCGGTGCGCGGCCTCTGCTGAAGCATCCCGGAGGAGGGGGGGAAATGTGCCCCGTAACCCCCCCTCCCCCCGAAAATACCCTATTTACAGCAGGTAATAGGTGAAACAATAATTCGGCGCAGCCTGCAAAGGTGAGACCCACTAATGCGACGAGTTGTGTCCAGCCTCGCAACCCCCCCCAAAACCCCTTCATTCCCAAGGCATTCCTGAAGCTTTTATATTTTCTTTTTCCCTTAGGAATATAAATTCCTGGGGGGAGTGAACCAGAAAACCCTGTATTCAGCTTAATTATCCCCCCCGGCTGCAATCTGTGATCTCCGGGACAATTAAAAGCCCTTAATCCCGCTTGAAAAGCAAACAAGGTCGGAGGCGGCGTCTTCCTGCTTCCCCCTCGCCCGCTGCCGGGGTCTCGCTCCCCGGCTGCAATATAAATATGCAATTAAAAAATCGCCGCTAATTGCTTCGCCGAAGGGGGGTTCCCACCAGAAAAAAAAAAAACAAACCAAAAAAAAAACCACACCAAAAAAAAAAAACAACCCCAAACCAACCAAAATCAGGGAAAGGGATATTAAAAATATGAAATAAAAAGGGGGAAACAAGTAAAAAGAGCGTTTTCCACCCCAATAATTTGATGGCCGTTGAAGGTTTGGCGAGAAATTACAGCGCTCGATGCGTCAGGGTGGGGGTTTTTTGGGGAGGGGGGGATGCTCCTTTTTTTTTGGGGGGGGGGAAGGGTGCGGGTCCTCCCCTCGGGGTTAATCCCCGACTCTCCTCTCTCCGCTCCAACGCTAACAACCCCTGGCAGCTCTCGGCTCGTTAGCCCTTCCCAAAAGCAATTAAAGAGGTTGGAAAATGAGGGCAGCCGCTGCCCTGAGACGAGGCAGGAAGGGGCGGGGGGGGGGACGGACACACGGACGACACACAACCCCCAAACCCTTTGCCGGGGGGGGGGGGTGTGGTGTAATGGGGTGCATGGCTCGGCGGAGATCCCGGAGGGAGATTTCCGCTGGCTGAGCGACCCTGCGCCATCAGTAGGTTTCAGAGTGAACGAGCCCCGTGCTCGTTGAAACCCCCCCCCCCATAAATGAAAAAAATAAAATAAAATGATGCACTGCACCCAAAATACCCCCTAAAACACTCAATAAAAGGGGGTTATATGGCATTGTTTTATCTACGCCCGCCAGGGTCCGCCCAGCGCCCTGCGGTGACCGCCGCAGGATGGGACCCGTCGCGCCCTCCCCCTTGCAGCAAGCGCCATGGCTTCGTAAACCCCCCCCCCCCCCCCCCCAGGGCTTTATTGAACTTTTAAAATCGCAAAACGCGCGGTCGGTCGCCTTCACGGCGTTCGGGTGCTGCCACGGGAGCCCCGCCAGGAGGAGGAGGAGAAGGAGGAGGAAGGGGAGGAAGAGGAGGAGGAGGCAGGTGGGGCGCAGGGGGCTCAGGTGGCGGGCAGCCAGACTTTCTGGGTGCTGACGACGTCGCTGAGCTTGCCCTTGATTTTCAGGAAATGCCTCTTGAACTCCAGGCCGTCGCCCTGCGCGGGGAGAGGTTGCGTCCACCTTACGTGGCCTCGCGCCCCCTCGCACCCACCGCGTAACCCGCTGTGCGCCCACCTCGCGCCATCCTGCACCACCTTGCATGGTTTTGCACCCACCTTGCATGGCTCTGCATCACCTCGCACCCAACCTTCCATGGTCTTGGACCCACCTTGCATCCACCTTCCATGGTCCTGCATCACCTCGCACCCAACCTTGCATGGCCTTGGACCCACCTTGCACCCACCTTCCATGGTCCTGCATCACCTTGCACCCACCTTCCATGGTCTTGGACCCACCTTGTATCCACCTTCCATGGTCTTGGACCCACCTTGCACCCACCTTCCATGGTCCTGCATCACCTTGCACCCACCTTCCATGGTCTTGGACCCACCTTGTATCCACCTTCCATGGTCTTGGACCCACCTTGCATCCACCTTCCATGGTCCTGCATCACCTTGCGCCCAACCTTCCATGGTCTTGGACTCACCTTGCATCCACCTTCCCACCTTCCATGGTCCTGCATCACCTTGCACCCAACCTTCCATGGCCTTGGACCCACCTTGCATCCACCTTCCCACCTTCCATGGTCCTGCATCACCTTGCGCCCAACCTTCCATGGTCTTGGACTCACCTTGCATCCACCTTCCATGGTCCTGCATCACCTTGCGCCCAACCTTGCATCCACCTTCCATGGTCCTGCATCACCTCGCACCCACCTTGCATGGTCTTGGACCCACCTTGCACCCACCTTCCATGGTCCTGCATCACCTCGCACCCAACCTTCCATGGCCTTGGACCCACCTTGCACCCACCTTCCATGGTCCTGCATCACCTTGCACCCAACCTTCCATGGCCTTGGACCCACCTTGCATCCACCTTCCATGGTCTTGGACCCACCTTGCATCCACCTTCCATGGTCTTGGACCCACCTTGCATCCACCTTCCATGGTCCTGCATCACCTTGCACCCACCTTAGTCTTGCACCCACCTTCCATGGTCCTGCATCACCTCGCACCCACCTTCCATGGTCTTGGACCCACCTTGCATCCACCTTCCATGGTCCTGCATCACATCACACTCACCTTGCATGGTCTTGCACCCACCTTCCATGGTCCTGCATCAACTCACACCCAACCTTCTGTGGTCCTGCATCACCCTGCACCCTCCTTGCATGGTCTTGGACCCACCTTGCATCCACCTTCCATGGTCCTGCATCACCTCACACCCACCATACAGTCTTGCACCCAACCTTGCATGGTCCTGCATCACCTTGCACCCAACCTTCTGTGGTCCTGCATCACCTTGCACCCACCTTGCACCCCCTCAAGACCCCCCCGCTCACCTTGGAGAGCCGAAAATCCACCAAAATCTTGCTCTCCATCTCCACCAGGTTCACCTTGAAGATGAGCTTGTTGCTCCTCCGGTCCGTGGTCGAGATGGTGACCTGCAAAACAGCAGCAGAGGGCGGGGCGGGGTGGGGGTGTCCCCCAAATTATTTGCAGCCGCAACGGCGTCGGCGAGGGGTGTCCCACCTCTCCGTTTTGCCCCCCCCCGATCCCTACCTGGTTGGTGCAGCTCTTCTTCCAGCCGTACCCCATCTTCTCGCAGACCTCTTTCAGGGCGCGGTAAGAGCCGTCGGCGTCCAGTTTGGTGAAGAAACGCGTCATCCGCTTCACCAGCCGCTGCCACGGGCTCTGGTGGCGTCCCCGACACCCCCCCAAAAAAAAAAAACAAACACAAAAAAAAACACAAAACAAAACAACAACCAGTTGCCAAAGTTACAAATCCCGTGAAATTGCGACACCGGGCTCGGAGGGGGGACAAATATTGCGAAGCTGCACCCCCTGATGGCGACGGCTGTGAGCTGCAGCGCCCCCGGCGCGAGGTTGCGCCCCAAATATCGCCGACGTTGCGGCGCGGCCACCCCCTCCCCCCCCCCCCGGCATCACAGTCGTTATAAATATTGCGACGCCGCTCCTTCGCCTTCTCTACCTTAACGCAGAGCTGCGTGCCAAATACCGCAGGGTTGCGCCCCGATATGCTAAACGCCGCAGAGCCGCACCCCGAACGTTGCGAAGTTGCAGCGCGGTACTAAAATATACGGCAGCGCTGCGACCCGGCGTCCCGAGAGGAGAAACACTGCGAGGCTGCAGCCCGAATATTGCAAGGTTGCGCCCCGGGATGACCAAACCTTGCAAAGCCGCAATCCCCGACGTCGCAAAACCGCATCCTGGTTTTATAGGCGCCGCAAAGCCGCTCCTTTAACGACATATAGAGTGCGAAGCCGCATCCGGACGCTACGGACGCCGCAGCCCGAACACTGCGAAGCTGCACCCCCTGCGCTGCAAGGCTGCGCCCCGAGACGAGCAAACCTCGCCAAGGTTGCCGAGTCGCTCCCCGCTAGCCTAAGCGCTGCCGAGCTGCGCCCCGCCGGGAGAAAACCCGCCGAGCCGCATGCCGAATGCGACGCGATGCCAGGCGACCCCCCGCGGCGGCCGCAGCCCCCACCTGGGAGGAGCCCGGCGTGCTGAGGAGTTGGCTGTTGAGCAGCATGTGCTCGGGGCAGGCGGGCTGCGAGAAGCTGATGCCCTGCACGAGTTTGTCGATGGCGGCCGCTCCGCCCTCCCACAGCGTCCCGCCGGTGCCGGGCTCCGGTTGCGATGTGGAGTAGCTCGCCTTCTCCTGGCTGCAAGGCAAGGGGAGGGATGCGGGGGCGGCAAGGGCAGCGCGCGAAGCCCCACCGCGTGCAAAGAGTTGGGCGCGGAGCCCTGCGGCACGTAAAGCTTCGCAGAGCGTAAAGCCCCGCGGCGTGCGAAGCCCCGCAGCGTGCCAAGAATTGCGAAGCCCTGCCGCATGCGAAGCCCTGCCGCATGCAACAAATTGCAAAGCCCTGCCGCATGCGAAGCCCCATGGTATGCAAATCCCTGCGGCATGCAACGAATTGCAAAGCCCTGCCACATGCAAAGCCCTGCTGCATGCAACAAATTGCAAAGCCCTGCCGCATGCGAAGCCCTGCCGCATGCGAAGCCCTGCCGCATGCGAAGAATTGCAAAGCCCTGCTGCATGCGAAGCCCTGCCGCATGCGAAGAATTGCAAAGCCCTGCTGCATGCGAAGCCCCATGGCATGCAAAGAGCTGCGGCATGCAAAGAATTGCGAAGCCCCGCGGCATGCGAAGCCCCGCGGCATGCGAAGCCCTGCGGCGTGCAAAGAATTGCAAAGCCCTGCCACATGCAAAGCCCTGCTGCATGCAACAAATTGCGAAGCCCTGCCGCATGCGAAGCTCCACAGCATGCAAATCCCTGCGGCATGCGAAGAATTGCGAAGCCCTGCCGCATGCGAAGCCCCATGGCATGCAAATCCCTGCGGCGTGCAAAGAATTGCAAACCCCTGCAGCATGCGAACCCCTGCGGTGTGCAAACAACTGCGACACGCCAAGAATTACAAAGTCCTCCTGCATGCAAAGCCCTGCTGCATGCAATGAATTGCAAAGCCCCCCCGCATGCAAAGCCCTGCTGCATGCAAAGCCCTACGGCGTGCAAAGAATTGCAAAGCCCTGCCGCATGCGAAGCCCCATGGCATGCAAATCCCTGCGGTGTGCAAAGAATTGCAAAGCCCTGCCGCATGCGAAGCCCCATGGCATGCGAAGCCCTGCGACGTGCAAAGAACTGCAACGCACAAAGGATTACAAAGTCCTGCTGCACGCAAACCCCTGCGGCATGCAAATAATTGCAAAGCCCTGCTGCATGCGAAGCCCCATGGCATGCAAATCCCTGCAACGCGCAAAGAGCTGCGACGCGCAAAGAGCTGCGACGCGCAAAGAGCTGCGACGCGCAAAGGATTACAAAGTCCTGCTGCATGCAAACCCCTGCGGCGTGCGAAGAACTGCGAAGCCCTGCCGCACGCGAAGCCCTGCGACGTGCAAAGAACTGCGACGCGCCAAGAATTACAAAGTCCTGCTGCATGCAAAGCCCCCGCGCCCTCCCCTTCCCTCCCCCCCACCCCCCCAAGCAGCAGCGCACCGCAGCGGCACAAACGGCAGCGAAGCGACTTGCAGCGCCCGAGCGCGGGGGCGGCACGCCGGGAAAAGCGGAGTCTCACCTCAGCGCGCTCTTCACCGGCGAGAAGTCCATGTCGGAGCGGACGTGCTTGGAGAAGCCGCCGGGGGAGTCGCTGACGCCCCCCGAGGACACGCGAGCCCGCTTGACGCCTGCAAAGGGAGATGCCACCCGTTAACACCCCCCCCAAAACCACACAAATTTGGGGAGGGGGGGGTAGACGCGCTGCCCGGCCGGCCCCTTACCCTTTTTGAGGGGTTTGCTGTACCACCGGTCCTTCTTGATGTCGGGGATGGTGATCCTCGCCGTCGGGCTCTCCGTCAGGATCTTGTGCAGCAAAGCTGGGAGAGAGGAGGGGGAGGGGGGGGTAAGAGATGGGGAGGGGGTGGGGGAGGAGGTGACGCCCGCCGGCGCGGCGGCGGCGGGTGCCCGGCGGTTTACCTAAGGGCGCCGAATCGATCTTTTTCCACGGCGGGAGGTAGGTTTTCCTCTCCTTCCAGTCGCTGTATTCCTGACAGCTATCGCTGGGCTGGTCCCAGGGCAGCTCTGCCGGAGGGGAAAACCCACCGCATCGTTGCGTTGCGCCAAACCCGCCGCATCGCTGCGGCGGGGCAGAGGGAGAACGGAAAAGGAGGAGGCGGGCGGGGAGGGGAAACGGGGCGCAAGGGAGATTTGCGCGTGGTTTTTGCGAAGGGAGAGGGGAAGGGGATAAAGACGGCTCCTGGGTGGTTTTACGAAGGGACGCGGGGCGACGGCGGGACGGCGCGCATGGCGATGGGCGCGGCGATGCACGGCGGCACCGGTCCTCTCTCCGTCTCCCTTACGGATACCACGCCTTCTGCATTCTGCCTATCTCTCCCTACGCATTCCATACATCCCCCGTACGTCCCTCCGCACGCCTCCCCCTATGCATTCCATACGAATGCATCTCCTGCGGCCCCCAAATCCCCTTTATCCCCGCCCTGTTCTGCATTTCACCTACGGCCCTTGAGCACGCCGTACATCCCTCCACCTTCTGCATCCCATAGGTCCCCCTATACGTTGCCGGCGGCCCACCTCCGGCCAGCATGGCGGTCAGCACCACGCCGCAAGCCCAGACGTCGACGGGTTCAGCCCTGAATTCGGGGCGCCGCAGCAGCTCGGGAGCCACGTAGGGTAAGGTGCCGCACATCTTGTTGAGCAGCCGCTCCCGGCCGTTGTGCCTGAAGACGGTGGCCAAGCCGAAATCGGAGATTTTCAGGTTCTCTGGGCCCCAAATTCCAATTAAAAACTCGGTTGGCGAACTCCAAATGAAATAAGGGAAGGGAGGGAAGGAGGGGCTGCCCACCTCACCTCGCTCGTCCAGCAGCAGGTTCTCCGGCTTCAGGTCGCGGTGGGTGATGCCGATGCTGTGCAGGTAGACCTGGGGATGGAGAGGAGGGTCAACGCCGCGCCGGCACCGCCGCCGGCACCGCCGGCATCGCCGTCGCACTCACCACGCCGGCGATCAGCTGCTGGAAGAAACGTTGCGCCTCCGGCTCCGGCATGCCGATATCGGGCTCTGCGCGAGGGGAGTAACGAGGAGAAAAGCAATTATCAATCGTTTCAGGCTTAATTTTTTTTCACGCCTCGCTTTTATATAAAAGAAAAGGTATTTCGAAGCGGCGTACCGATGCGGTCGAAGAGCTCGCCGCCGCTGCAGTACTCCAGGAAGAGGTATTGCGTGGCGCCTTCCCGCCGGTGCCCGTAAAATTTGACGACGTTCTCGTGGTTGAGCATCTTGTTGATGCAGATTTCCTTCTTGATGTTCTCCGGGCAGTCGGCCGCTCGCTTCATGTCCACGATTTTGACGGCCACGGCTTCCTCGGTGCGGCGGTTGACGGCCAACTGCACCCTGGGGCGGGCGAGGGGGGGGGGGGGGAGGGTCAGCGGGGCGCGCGGCGGGCACGAAACGGCGCCGGGGGAGACAGGCAGCGGGCAGGGAACAGGCAGGGAAGGCAGGCGCGGGCAGCGTGCGGTGGTCGTGGGATGGGGACGCAGTGGGTGCAGAAGGGGCATGCAACGGGCAAGCAGCGGCCATGCAGTGGGCACACAAGGGGCATGTAAGAGCCAAGCAGCGGGCAAACAGCGGGCAAGCAGTGGGCATACATAGGGCAAGCAGTGGCCATGCAGCAGGCAAGCAGCGGGCAGGCAATAGCCAAGCAGTGGGCAAGCAGCGGCCACATAAAGGGCATGCAATGGGCAAGCAGCGGGCAAGCAGTGGCCACATAAGGGGCATGCAATGGGCAAGCAGTGGGCAAGCAGTGGCCACATAAGGGGCATGCAATGGGCAAGCAGTGGCAACATATGGGGCACGCAAGGGGCAAACAGGGGGCAAGTAGCAAGCAAGCAGTGGCCACATACGGGGCACGCAATGGGCAAGCAGCAGGCAAGCAGCAAGCAAGCAGTGGGCAAGCAGTGGCCACATAAGGGGCATGCAATGGGCAAGCAGCAGGCAAGTAGCAAGCCAAGCAGTGGGCAAGCAGTGGACACATAAGGGGCAAGCAGTGGGCAAGCAGTGGCCACATAAGGGGCATGCAATGGGCAAGCAGCAGGCAAGCAGTGGCAACATACGGGGCACGCAATGGGCAAACAGGGGCCAAGTAGCAAGCAAGCAGTGGCCACATAAGGAGCATGCAATGGGCAAGCAGCAGGCAAGCAGTGGCCACATAAGGAGCATGCAATGGGCAAGCAGCGGGCAAATAGCAAGCAAGCAGTGGCCACATACGGGGCATGCAACGGGCAAGCAGTGGCCACATAAGGAGCATACAATGGGCAAACAGCGGGCAAATAGCAAGCAAGCAGTGGCCACATAAAGGGCACGCAATGGCCAAGCAGCGGGTAAATAGCAAGCAAGCAGTGGCCACATAAGGGGCATGCAATGGGCAAGCAGGGGGCAAGCAGTGGCCACATATGGGGCATGCAACGGCCAAGCAGAGGCCACATATGGGGCACGCAATGGGCAAGCAGCAGGCAAGTAGCAAGCAAGCAGTGGCTACATACGGGGCATGCAATAGCCAAGCAGGGGGGCAAGCAGTGGCCACATAGGGGGCCTGCAATGGGCAAGCAGTGGCCATGCAAGCGGCACCCCCAGGGGTCAGGCCGGGGGTCGCCCTGCGCAGGCAGCGGCGGTTCACGGGGGGGGGGGGGAAGGGGCGGGCGAGCAGCGGGGGCCAGTGGGCGTGCAAGGGGCGGGCAAGGGCCACCAACCCCGACCCCCCCCCCCCCACCCCCTCCCCGCCATCCCCCCCGCCCGGGCCCCCCCCGGGACTCACTCCCCGTAGGCGCCTTCGCCCAACGTCTGCACCAGGTCCCAGTCCTCCACGAAGGGCACCGCCATCCCCGCCGGCGGCCCCGGTTCCCGCCACCGGTCCCGCTTCCCGCTCCCGCCACGCCGCCCCGTTCCCGCCGGCGCCACCGCGCCGCGCCACGCCCCGCCCCGCCCCGCCCTGCGCGCGCAGCACGCCGCGGCCCCTCCCCTCCCCTCCCCTCCCCGCCCCCCCCATGACCCCGCCCCAGATTTTCACCCAAACCGCTTAAAAAGCGGCAAAAACGCCCTTAAAAATCCCCCTCCCCGAAATAAAATAAATAATAATAATAATAATAATAAAAAAAAAAAAGACCCACCAGAATTGAGGAAAATCCCCAGCGAAACCGCCCTTTTGGTTTGTTGTTTTTGTTTGTTTTTTTTTTTTAATTATTATCATTTGTAATTCCCCGTTAATCAACACCCCCACCCCCCCACCCCGGCTAAAGCCGTTATCTCCGATTCGTGCGTATATAAAAATCACTCCCCGGCGGGCAGGGGACGGGCAGGGACGGGCAGGGACGTCCCGCCGCTGCCTGCGCTTACAAACGGTAGAAAACAAAGAGAAATCAAGTGTCGTCGTCCCCCCCAAAAAAAAAAACAACCCCCCCCCTCCCCAAATATTTCGGCTTCACAGGCAAAGGCTGGGTCAGTGCGGTGCGCGGCGGCGGCGGCGGCTCCTCTACGTTCTCGACAAGCCGCGGTTATCCAAATCCTTCACCTGGGTGATCAAAAACCCACAGAGTTTGGTGAAATTTAATGTTTTGTGGTTTTTTTTTCCCCAAATCCGAGGGGTTTTCGGCTCGTTTTGGGGCCGTACCTTGTATATTCGGACCAGCCAGTGCTCTGTGGTGTACGCCTCCTCCAGCACGTCCAGCTCAAAGTCCTTGTTGCCGATTTCGGCGTTCCTCACCCGGTCGTAGCCCGGCGGTCGCTCTAGGAGAGGGCAAAGGACAGGCAGGGCTGCCGCATCGCGCCCCGAGGACACTGGGGCGCCCCAAAAGTGGTGTCACCCCCCCACCAGGGGGCGGTGTTTTGGGGACTTACTGGCCTCGGTGTAGACCTGGCCGAAGCGGTAGTAGCACATCTTGTACATGAGGCAGTTGAGGAGCACCGGGGAGCCCTCGCGGTCCACCCGGAACTCCCCCGTGGGGGTGTAGTAGTCGTGCTCCTTGATGTGGCGCCCCGTGTCCGTGCTGCCCCCGATCCGCACCATCCACAGGAACTTGTTGATGTCTGAAAGGTGGAGAGCAGAGAGTTGGGGGCAAAGAGCGGAGAGATGAGTCGAGTTGGGGGGCAAAGTTGAGTTGGGGGGCAAAGGGCGAGAAGATAATTTGAATTAGGGGTAAAGAGTCAAGTTGGGGGGCAAAGAGAGAGGAGCTGAATTGAGTTGGGGGGCAGAGAGTTGAGTTGGGGGGCAAAGAGAGAGGAGCTGAATTGAGTTGGGGGGCAGAGAGTGAGAAGATGAGTTGGGGGGCAAAGAGTTGAGTTGAGATGGGTTGGGGGGTAGAGAGTCGAGTTGGGGAGCAAAGAGCAAGGAGCTGAATTGAGTGGGGGGGCAAACAATGAAGAGATGAGGGGCAGAGAGTGAGAAGATAACTTGGGGGGCAGAGAGCGAGGAGCTGAGTCGAGTTGGGGGGCAGAGAGCGAGGAGATGAATTGAGTTGGGGGCAGAGTTGAGTTGGGGGGCAGAGGGCGAGGAGTGGAGATGAGTTGGGGGGCAAACAATGAGGAGATGAGGGGCAGAGAGTGAGAAGATAACTTGGGGGGCAAAGAGAGAGGAGACGAGTTGGGGGCAAACAGTTGAGTTGGGGGGCAAAGAGCGAGGAGACGAGTTGGGGGGCAAAGAGTTGGGGGGCAAAGAACGAGGAGTTGAGTTTGGGGCTAGGTGCAAAGAGTTGAGTTGAGTTGAGTTGAGTTGAGTTGAGTTGAGTTGAGTGGCAAAGAGGGAGGAGGTGAGTTGGGGGAGAGCAAAAAAAGGCACGTGCAGCTTTCAGAAAGGAGCATTTTGGTACTGTTCCCACTTTGCAGCCTCAGCTGAAGGTGGGACTTTGCTCCTCTAAGAGCTGTTTTGGAGAAGCCTGTGCCACCAGCACGCCGCGGATGGGTTCGACCCAGCTCAGAGCAAGATCTTACCGTCAGATGAGTACCCGGTGAGGCCTCCAAAGATCACCAATACGTAGCTGACATCCAGCTCCCTCATGATCTCATAGGCTTTCTCCTCCGTCGATGCCATCGCCTGGAGCGGACACAGGGTCAGTCACACCACGTGGTGCCCTCAGAGAGTCAGGGCAAGGCGGTGGGCAAGGGAAGGACCTACCTGACCGACACGGGAGATGTGTGTGTTGTTCCAGGTGTTGTTGTCCACCAGGATGGTCCGGTTGGCCATGGCGGTTATCTGGTACCCATAGTCCCACCAGGACATCACCTTTGCGTCCTGCACTCAAGCACCAGACATGCTGTCAGCACCTCAGCGGACAACGTTGGGTCCTCACCACCCGAATTATACCCGGTTACCTCTGGCGTGTTGTGACGCAGCCAGTAATAAGCTTCTCTGAAATCATCGAAGATGATCCTGCTGCCATCTCCACCCCGGGCAGACAGGACGATGGAGGGGGAGGAGTACGCCTCGCTGGTCACCCAGGTGGAGTGGAAGGTGTAGGTGATCAGGAAGAAAGCCATGACCAGGATCATGCCGCTGGCAACCTGCGGGAACAAATCAGGGTTAACACCGGAGGGAAGAGGCCATCAGCCTCCCACACTCGTCCCCACCAGGACCAGGTGTCTTCTCCCCTTTCCCACACCGAGCCAACGCTCACTTCGTTTTTGATGGGGTAGGTGGAGTCTTGCTGCTTTTTGCTCTTCTTGTCCGGCCGGCTGATATCCAGGTTCTTCATGTAGGTGGACAGCACCTGAGAAACCCCGATGCCGGACAGGATGCACATCACCGGCGCCAGCACCAGCATAAGACGCACCTACGGGGACGAGCAGAAGAGTCAGTGCCCGTCGGAGAAGAAAACGGGGCAGAAATCTGAAAGAAGAGGGAAATTAAATGCCATCTCTAATTCAGCACCTCAAATTCAGCGGAAACACCAGCATCAAGATAAACCCGGAGCTGATTTTTTTTTTTTTCGTGGGAGGTCCCACCATCTCAGATGCCCCCGAAGGAAGTTCTCTGAAGACCTCCAAACTGGCTGAGGTGCGGAAGTGACCTCAAATTTAACACCCTTGGGCAACCCGAGGTGGAGCCAAGAATTAGTAGATGCCTCCACACACAGAAATCAACCCGCATTTAGGGCTCGGGATGCAGAGCAAGAGCGGAAACGGGCTCATCCCTGCTCAGATGCCTGGAGAACTTGGTTGGGTTTGCAACTCAGCTACGGGAGACCCGCAACCCAGTGGCGGAGAGCGGTGGCCGCGTGGAAGCAACACCAAAACCAGTAAGTTTTGCGACATTGCTGCACAGAGGGGTGAATAAACCAGTTTTAAGGAAGGGGAAAAAAGCCTCGTGAACGTTCCGGCCAGCTCAGGGTGGAAGAACCATCATCAACGAGTTCAGAAAAAGAAATGACGTCAGCTTCGGTAAGACCAGTTGGTCATCCTGCTTGCGCTCAGCGGCCCTCACCATCACAGCCGAGAAGTACATGCTGGTCACGCCGTACATGATGATAAAAATGCGGGCGTCCGAGAGGTTACTGAAGCAGTAATACAGACCGACTGCGAAGAGGAAAGAGAAACGCGTCAGGTTCACCTCCCCAATCTCTTGCCCGAAATTAAAAAACAGCCGGCAGCGGCGCGTAGCACGCTCCACGGCAGACCAGCACCGCCAGGAGATGGGAGGCTGCGGTCGCGGCCGGCAGAATAAAACCCTTCCGGTGTCGTACGGTGATTTAATAAATCGGGGTCTGACGACACCCGCGTTGGGGCTCACCTGGGAACATGAAAACGAGAAGCTGCAGGTCAAAGTAATAGGAGGACCAAGTGGTGGGCTGGTGCTCGGAGACGGAGGCGATGATGGGGATGTTGTTCTTTGCATAGGAAGGATCCAGCAGGGAGTAGAAACGCCCCGTCCACGGGGAGATTTTCCCTAGGAAAGAGGAGGGGGGAAAAAAAAATAAAAAAAAAAAAAAAAATCAATCAAATTCAGTTCCGGCAGAGGGTCACCAGCCGATACGTTCTCTCACACGGGAAGCACGTGCAAAGCTGACTGAGCAATCCTAGACCTCGTTTCACGTCTCTGTTACTCAAACCTGCCATTTTAGAGAGGCAATACAATGCAATTTTGCCCTAAAAAGACTTCTCCCCCACCCAACTTGTATTTTTAGCATCTCTTCGCTACTACAGATTGACATGCAGCTTCCGAAGCATCAGCTCAGCGGCCCCAGCGCGCGCTGAGTCACGGCAGGTTTCTCCCTGCTCCCTGCATCACCCAGAGCCGCCGCTTAAATATTTTCCTGCTAAGGCGCAAATTAGGGCAGGTCCCAGCCTCCCCCTTAGGGGGGCGGTTCCTAAGCTCCGAAACCGCAGCGCGGGCAATAACGCAGAATTCGGATTGACGAATGACGCGGCTTTTCAGAGCGAAGCCGGCGGTGAACCGCGCTCATCGTCGCCACCACCTCGGGTCACCCTCATCGTTGCCACCACCACTACCTGTCAGCATCAGCACGGCCCCGATGGTGAGGAGGACGAAGCCAACCAGGGAAATGACGCTCCGGAAGAGGATTTCGAACTGCTGCGGGTTCAGCTTGCTCCGAAGGTAGTCGACGAAGGCGTGGATCTGACACAAGCCGAAGACTCCCAGGGCAGCCATGTGCTCCGAGGAGAGGACAGGCTGCGAGCAGGGGAGAGCGCCATCAGAGACAGAAAATGTTTGTTTTTCCAGATCACTTCTCAGCAAAACCGAAGGCATGGGAAACCGTCTCCTCCCCGCCGCTGCGAGTCACCTTCTTACATCAGCTTCGATTCCCAGACGGGAATCCGCAAGGAAAATTAAGCCAATTCTCTCGAAAACGCACTAAGCGGGCGTTTTTCTTGCTATACCGAGCTACGCGCTGGCACCAGCGCTTCCTTCACCGAAACCAGAAATATTTTCATGAAAGGCAACCGCTGCCGTGAAGGTTATTAGCAGCTTTGAAAGTCATCCAGCACCTCCAAAAGTCAACCTTGCCAAAGGTCGCCACGAATCAGCGCCAACGGGAGCCAGACCTAGAAGCCAGCGCCCGCTTATAACGTCAGGGGCGAAGGCAAGAGGAGAAACCAGGTGCTGACCGGCTGTTGTTCTGTCGCAACCCACGAAATGACCACCCTCGAGCCCGCCAACCGTTCTGGTCCCCACCTGGAAGCCAACAAAGGAGATCTGCATGGAGAGGATGGTTCCCAAGCAGTAGACGGTGCAATAGGCTACGTAGATCCTGTGGGAGAAGCGGCCGGTCAGCATCAGCACAAGAACATGCAAGGGGATGAGGTTAATCAGAAAGACGTAGCCACCCCAGGAGGAGACCTGCCGAGAGAGAAAAACAAAGAAAAAAAAAAAACAAACCAAAAAAAAAACCACACCACAAACCCCACAAGTTCCAGGACTGAACAGGTCGTACAACAGAGGTCAAAGGCGGCGGGTTTGATTTTCCTGCGATCGCCCGCAGGATTTTCCCCCAGCTGCAAAGCCAGCTGAGATCCGCCCTCTCTGAGGGCATCCTCAACAGTCACAGCTGCCAGAAGCCCCGATTTTTGGAGGCTATTAATAAAAACTTGTACAAAAACCCGCTAGTTTCGGTAAGTGGAAATGAACGAAGAAAGCGTCCGTCCGATTTCCACGCCGAGCCCTTCCCACAGGTTCAAGCTCCCCGAATACACGGACGGAGGAACAGCACCCCGTGTATTTTTGGTCACCGTTATCAGAAAGACCTCGGTGCCCGGAGAAGGAACACTTACCATGTAGAAATAGGCAAGAGCACACATGGCTGCCCAATAGATGGAGCCAGTTTTGACGGCTTTGATCCACATGTAGTAAGTTAACAGCATGCAGAATATGGCGATACCTGGGCGGAAGGACACAGAAAGGTCAAAACGAGCTCACATCAGCCCTGAAACGTCGATATAATCTCTGGGGCGCGGCAAAGCACTCAATTGCATTTAAAATATATATAAAAATGCTTTCGCCGCTCCACCAGAAGGTGGAACGGCCCCTCGTGCAAAGAGGGAGGCTCGGGAAAAGGGTTTCCTATCCAATTTCTAGATTGAAACACGGCGGTGTTTGCGTCTCACTGCAGATAACGGCTCGCGCGGCGTCTTCTAGCCACACCAGCTGGCCTTTCCGGGCACAGCCACTCCTTATGTGCTCCCTGATAGCCCAGATACGGGAGAAGAACGTGGATTCTCCTCCCGTAGGCATCCACAATGAGATTGCTGCCTTTGCCAGTCCCAAAGTCACCGCCGGAACGGAGATAAAACCACGGGGGAGCCGCACAGCAGCTCCGCTCCCAAACAGAGTTTGTGGAGGCGGCAAAACCCTTTTTTGTTTGCAAACAAGGATATCCGGGGAAAGGGGGCGCGCTCGCTGCTGGAGTCGGGAAACACTCCCTCTTCTCCCGTCTCCGAGCAGTCGGGTTAGCAAACTGCAGGGACCCGACGGGGCTCGCTGGGCGAGGACGGCTCCTCTTTCGCGCCCGGCAGCATCTTTACCATCGTGTTCCAGCCCCCCCTCGCAGTCGTTAAAGGTTTCCCTGCTCCGAGGGTCGCAAACTCACCTTCGTTATCGTAGGAGCCGGCGACAGATCGAGAGATGTACCCAGGCACAACCGCAATCATGGCAGCAGCAAGGAGTCCCGCCCCTGCATCCTGGGGGGAAAAAAAAAAAAAAACCCCACAGGCAAAGGGTGGAAAAAGGCATCATTTTTTAGGGCTTTCGTTATCGTGCCACACTACGCGCGGGTACGCCTCAAAGGAATAAAAACCGAGCGTTGAAATGAAATTTTAAAACATATCTCCCATTTCCCAGAAGTTCTGGGGTTTGGCCAGCGTGGTGGTCACCTCCAAACGGCCGATACAGCTGCGAGCCGCCTTTCCGAAAGGCGGACGGCCCGTGCTCCTCCCTAAAGCAAAAGCCTCCACGGTCCGCCCCGCTCTTCCCCTTACCTTGAGCTCTTTGGTGAGGTGGTAAGTCACTATGGTGGTGAAAGAGGAGAAGAGGGGAGCCAGGAACACACAGACATTTCGGATGTCGATGGTGATGTGGAAAAAGTGCAGCACGTGGTAAATTGCCGCCGAGGTGATCATCAGACCTGTGGGATGGAAACGACACCGTTATCAGGGTGTTCTCGGTCTGCTCGCAGCACCGGGGGTCGTTAGCTTGTAATTAACAGCAAGGCGGCCCAAAGTCTCGCCAGGAGGGAGCTGCTGCCCAGGATGCCTCGATGAAGGGCATCCCCCAAGTTCCCCTCCTCTCCCAGCTGGAGTTCAGGGCTCTGCATACGCGATCCGCCCCTCTCCCGATTTTCCCTCAGGCAAGGTGCGTTTCCGCTCGGCAGACGCCCGGCAGCTCACCTGGATAAATGGTCCCACCGATAATCCTGCCCAAGGGGTACCACGCTCGGTCATCAAACCAGTTGTGGAATTTATAGAAGCCCTCCTCCGCCAGAAAGCGGGTTGTGCGGTAGTTAAAATACCTGTAACAGCGACAAGCACTAAGCGTCTCCGCATCCGGATTTGGAGATACCGGCTGCTCACCGCTCCTCGGGGCACAACCGCAGCCCTCAACGAGCGTTCAGACAACGAGGCAGCTTCTGACTGGCAGTTCCGTACCAAATTGCGTGCCCGTTTGGATACCCTTCTCCGACGTTTAGGGGTAAGACGGCATTGTAAGGGCTGACCGTGCGTTTTCCCCGCAAAAGGAATCTGTCCGTTTTCCCCCCAGACTGCCTCAGAAAACCTCAGCTGCAAAGGTTCATCCCTCCTCCTAAGGGCTTTAAAAGTGGGTTTGCAAAGGTAACATTCTCCCTCGCGCCTGATTTAACCAGCAGCCAGCCCGGCTCGCCGACACAAGTTGTACCAGGAGCGCTCTCTCCTGCTGTGCCCTGCGCAGGGCAGGAATAACCACAGCCCAGTATAAAAGCGGTTTTGGGCCATTCCTTAGATCCAGGCTGCAGGATGAGTCCTGGGAACTGAGAAGTGAATTTGGGGTCTGGAAGAGTACTAACTGTACTAAAAACTGCCCTCCAAATCCCTCATCTTTAACGGGGATTAACGTGAGCCCAGCAAACACCACCCAAATCGGGCGTGCTGCAGAAGAGCAAAACCAAGCAGCCCCCCCCCCAAAATGAAACAGGAGGAAGACACTCACGGGTCGAATTCATGGATGACGCTTTCAAATCTTAAGACGGAAAAAAGCCTTGTGGAGAAAGCTGCAAACACAGAAAAAGGGTAGAATGAATCCGCAGCACTGGCCCAGCCAGAGTTACGTTAGGTTTATCTACTTCTTTGCTGGATTAAAATCGTTTCTGTCTTAAACCGGTCGTTGGGAAGACAAAGACAGGCGCAGTTCTCAAAGAAAAAGGTACAGTAGGAGTAAAAGCGTTCGCTTAAGCGCTATAAATACAGATGAGAGGTTCATGACCTACAAATGAAGAGAAGGAGCAGAGGTAGCTCCATCCCAGAGTCCCCCTTTGAGGGCGCTAGCAGCCACCTGCAGTGCCAGGACACGGACTTACACAGCACAGCTGCCATCGACAAGATGAGGAGCTTGAGCAGAGTGTCTTGCTTCTCGTAGGACAGCCGGAGAAACCCTAACTTGGTCATCTTCACATCAAAAGCAGAGGTTGAGGATGCCTGAAGACCTGAAAACGAAGAGGGAAGACGATCAAAGAGCGAGCCAGCTCCCAGCCCCACAACGCCTCTAAAAGTTTCGTGAAGTAGGACCTTAAACACCCTACTCCTGCCCAAGGAGGCTGTGTCCACCCTTCACCCCTGCCAGATGCTTTCGCCGATCCGTGTCTCTCTTCCCCAAATCCCCTTCCCTCCCATCCTCACCTGATCAGTTGCCCCAAGCCTCGTCTGAGGTTTTTCTTTCTTTTACAGAGACCAGAACTTCTTTGGCGCAGAGGACAAGTCTGTTTCTCTGTACACAAAACAAAATCCAAGCGTAAGCTTTGAGCAAAAGCCTTAAATTTTCCCTGGCTGGTCTCTGGAGTTTAACCACAACCCCTAAGTGGTGCATTAAAAAAGTAATCAACGGAGAGTGCAAGAAGCGGGTGCCGTTTTCTCATATATTGGAGGTCTGAACAGCTCCTAGCCAGTCCCACTTTGAATTATTTACATTAAACATACACATCCCAGTGGTTTGCTAATGTGAATCCAGCACAATAAGTCAGCTTTGTTTATAACGGACAACGTGGCTGTTTAATTCGGCCTCTGGCTGGAGGAAGAGCCAGCAAAATCCTGGTGTGACACCAAGGAAGTGAAACTGTGGGCAGAGAATAACGTCTTTCCACTCTTGAAAACCCTCTGATTTCTTTAGAATGCTTCCTTTACCCAATCAATCCGGGAAAAAAAAAAAAAAAAAAATATCCCCAACCACTCCCTGCAAATTCAGTCCCAGAACTGGTGGATAAATCCTCAGGTCACCTCTCTGTGCTACAACGCGGGGGAGGGGAGATTTGGACAGGCTGAGATTTAAAAATAAAATACAAACTTGGAGAAAAAAAAAAAAAATCTCTGTGACCTAGGAGCAATTCTGAGTTGCACACATTTGTTACTAATTAATACACAAATAACCCCGCGCCGCAATTATTTTCTGGTTCCCCTGGGGCTAATAAGAAACAGGTAATGACGACAGAATGCAGTCGCCTCCCGGGCACAAGCGGCTCTGCCACCGAGGTACCACCGCTCCCCTGATTTCCACCACTCTGGCAGATGACACACGGGGTGTGGGGGGACCCTTTGCCACCCAGTAATGCCACAGCCACTGGGGCAACCAGCACCCTCCGGCCACTCCCCAGATACTGGGGTGGGAAGGAGGAATGGCTGTCCCTGGGCTGTGGACTAACACCCTGCTCTCGCTACCAGCCCCTCCGAGCTTGTCTGTGTCCTACAAGACACTGTGCACCCCACACCCCTGCACCCAATCTCCCTGCACACCCCATCGTTCCGCACCTTCAGGCACCCCAAAACCCCTCACACACACACACACCCCAGCCCCTAAGTTCACATCCCACAGACTCCAGGCCCTGACTATCAGCAGTGCCTCACCCCACATGCCTGGGCACCCCAAAACCCCCCAGCCCCTCAGCCCACAGACCTGGGCACCCCATAACCCCACAGGCCCTCACCCCACAGACCTGGGCACCCCACAGGCAGGACCTGGGCACCCCACAGGACCGCAACTTCCCTCACCCACAGGCCTGGGCTCTTCACAAGGCCCAGGCACCCCATAACTCACAGACTCCTCGTCCCAGAGATCTGGACACCCCAAAACCCCCCCAGCCCCCCACCCCACAGGCCTGAGCACCCCATAACCCCACAGCTTCCCTCACCCCACAGCCCGCCCCCCCCCCCCCCCCGCAAACCTGGACACCCCATAAAGCCACAGCCCCTCACCCCAGAGACCTGGGCACCCCATAACCCCCCAGCCCCTCGCCCCACAGGCCCGGGCACCGCTCACCTCACAGCTCCCTCACCCCACAAGGCCCAGGCCCCCCTCACCCCACAAGGCCCCGACACCCCACAAGGCCCAGGCACCCCCCGCCCCACAGGCCTTGAGGATCCCACGACCCCCTCACCCCACGACCCTCCCCGCCCCACAGCCCCCCCTCGGCACAGGACAGCCCCCACCGCGCCCCCGGGGCCGCGGCCCTCACCCCGGCGCCGCGCTCGGCCCCGCCGCCCCGGCCATCCGCCCCGCGCAGCCGCCCTCACCCGCCGCCGCGGCCCTCCCCCGCCCCGCCCCGCCCACCCGCCATTGGTCCTCACCGACGCCACTCCAGATACGGCGGCGTTCATTGGCCGCGACGCGGGGAGGTGGGGCGGGGCGGGCTGCCTGCGGCGCCTTCCGATGGGTGGGGCTGGCGGAGAGCGAGCCGTGACGTGTCCGCCGAGGCTTGGGGCGCTCGGAGGGGCGGGGCGAGGCTCATCACGTGGGCGGATGCGGAAGCGGGCGGCTCCCGCCACGTGGGTAGCGCCACGTGGGTGGCGAGCCTCCGTCGCCCGGCCCCGCTCCGCGGTGGCCCCGCCGAGGGGCACACACCCCACCCCACCCCCGTCCAGCTGAGAGAGAGGGGCAGGCACAGGACGGCTGCGAATCGTGATTCCTCTGTTTAATGTTTCAGTGTGAAAAGACTAGAGAAAAGTCGATAAACCGGCCCAAAAAAAAAAAAAAAAACAAACAAACCCCAAACCCCTCGGGGTTTTGGGACATCACCGGTTCCTCCCCCGACCCTACAGAAACAGTACATGCACGGGGAGGGGGGTAGCGCGGCGCTCGACGGTGGGGAGATGGCACGGGTACAAAAAGAGTCCACTATAAAACCATGGCGGGACGCGAGCCGGCTCTTCGAAACTCACAAAGGTGTTAAAAATCCACATTTTTTGTTTGTTTTGTCTTTCCCCCCAAAAAAACAAAATTTCCATGGTGGCGAGGGGAGACGCAGAACCGACCTCGACGCCTCGGCAGGCTGGGTCCTGCGTGTCCCGCCTGTCCCCGGGTCAGGGTTTGGAGGGGCTCAGTGGCCCAGAGCAGCCGTGTGTTTGGCAGGAGAGGGCTGGGGGGAGAGGAGACGGTCGGAGGAGGAAGAGGAAGAGGAAGGGGAAGCACCGCCGAGGGCGGACTGAAGGTAAACGGTCTTGTGAAAGAGTCTGTTGCTGAGGAAAACCACCAAGGAGAAGAGCCGGAGCTGGAAGTGGCTGAAAAGGAAGAGAGCCCATCAGCTCCCGGCACCGGGAAATGCCCCCGCTCGCTGTGGGATTTCAGGGAGCAGCAGGTGAGGTTTGGGGGGATTTAAGGGTATTTAGGGAACGGCGGAGGTCGGTACTCACTAAGTTTTGCCAGGGGTCCTCGCTTCGTTGGCGCTGATGATGAAGAGAGGGAAAAGGATGGAGAAGAGGCAACCGCTGGAAGGAGAAAAAAAAAAAAAAAGAATAAGAAAAATAATAAAATGAGAAAAATAATAAAAGGGGTGGGGTCGGGAAACGGGCGCCCGCCCTCCCGGCGACTCACCTGATGATGTAAGAGGATTGCATCGCCGTGAGGAAAGCCAGCGGCAAGCCAAAGCCGAAGTAGTAGGGCCAGTTTCTCTCGATGTTGGACAACCGTTGGTGCATCTCAATGCCTGGCGAGAAGAAAAACCGGCGGGAATCAACCCAGGAGAGGAGGAGAGAGAGACACCTCTGTCACACTTCATTCCAATTAAAAATTGAAGGGGAAAAAAAAATAAAAATAAAAAAAAAAAAAAATCAGCCTCGGACCCTCAATCCGGCCAAATTCCAGCCCGGAGGGGGGCAGCAGCTCTCACCTTTGTTAAACCAGCGGTACTCGAAGCAGTAGAGGGAGTAGAGCAGGGACATGTGGAGGAGGCTGATCAGCTGGCCCACCAGGTCGATGGGGAAGAGGCTCACGATCATTCCCTGGGGGTTAAAAAATAATAATTAATTAAAAAAAAAATTAAAATAAAAAAAAAAAGCTCTGGATTCTCTGGATTTGGGGGAGAACGTGGCAGGGGGTTGCTTTGTTTTGGGGGTGCGGCTGTCGTCTCACCTGGATGAGGAAGAGCGCCTGCAGCAAAAGGTTGAACAACATGTCGGCGATGATTTTGCTGACGCTGGGAAAGGGATGAGGCTTCCTGCCGGACACTTCGAACGCCAGATCCGCGATGTCCTGCGGGGTGGTGGAGGAGGAGAAAAAAAACCCAACAAATATAAAAAAAAAAAAAAAAAAAAAAAAAAAAAAAAAGAGGCTTGAAGGAAATGAAATTCAAGAGAGAAACATGGGCGTGGGGAAAATGAAGTTCGGAAGAGGTGAGATGAGCTGGTTTTGCCCATTCAGAGCCCATTTTTGGGGTGGGATTTCATCCCCCGCCGAAAGGCCGCCCCCCCTTGTGCCACCTTAACAAGGTGATTCCCCTGGTCCGAGATTCCCCCGGTCCCTGTCACCTACCTGAAACCAGATGGCATTGACGACCTTACTGAGCACAAAGAGGGGAAGGACCCAGAGGGCGCTGAAAATGGAAGTGAGGATGAACTCCAGCCAGGACCAGACATCGCCGTGCAAGGAAGGGTCACCTTGGGAAGACGGGACAGGGAGGAACGCGTGAGGAACCGGCGTAGGAACCTCCTCGTTCCACCCTACAAACAGGAAAGGGACTTACCGATGATCTGTGCCGTGACCGACTGAAGGACAGGTATAAATACGCGGTAAAACAAGAAGAGACTAAGCTAGAGGGGAAAAAGAAGACAAGAAGGGATGTCGATGAGGTGCTGCACGGTCGTTTCTTGCGCTGCCCTAACGACTCATCTTAGGGCAGACCCTCTTCCCACTCCTCCACAAGCGGAGGACTGAGGCTCTCTGCTTAAACACAGCCAAAACCTACAACTGAGCACTTTATTTTTAACATTTCCACACCGGTTCCTTCTATCTGTCCCACAGGCTGACGGAAAAACGAAGCCGGCGATTTATTGGGCTGCCGAGCGTCCGCTCCGTTAAGGATCAGCCTCACGAAACGTCAGAGCTGGGGAAACGTCTTTAAAATATCGATATTCAGTTCGGTAAATCAGTATCACAGACTGCAGGCGACTATTTAGAGAAGCAGCTGGGGTTTAACGCGCGGGTTTCCCAAGTGAGTCTACGATCCTACATCCTTAAAATACGGCGTCGGGACTGGGAGCGCCTACCGATTCCCGCAAACACGGGCTGGGCTTTCCCGGGGTTTTTAACGTAGGGAAAAAAAAAAAAACCAAAACCCCACACAAATAAAAATACCCACTTACCCAGAATACGCCTCCGTTCCAGGCACAACACTGAAATATCCGGCTCACTATCCGGGGTTCGCTGCAGAGAGAGACGGGCGAGACGCGTTCAGGTCCCAGCGCCCGGACAAACGTCCCCCCCAACAAGCGACAGACTGCTTCACAGAGTCGCGGAACGGCTGAGGTTGGAAGGGACCTCTGGAGATCATCCGGTCCAACCCCCCTGCCAGAGCCGGGTCACCCACAGCAGGTTGGACAGGAACGCATCCAGGCGGGGGTGGAATATCTCCAGGGAAGGAGACTCCACACCTCTCTGGGCAGCCTGTGCCAGTGCTCTGCCACCCTCACAGGAAAGAAGTTTTTCCCCATGTTGAGATGGAATTTCCCCTGTTCCAGTTTGTGCCTGGTGCCCCTTGTCCTGTCGCTGGGCACCGTTGGAAAGAGTCTGGCCCCATCCTCTAGCCACCCGCCCTTTAGATATTGATCAGCATTGATGAGATCCCCTCTCAGCCTTCTCTTCTCCAGGCTGAACAGCCCCGGGGCTCTCAGCCTTCCCTCAGCAGAGAGATGCTCCGGTCCCCTCATCATCTCCGTAGCCTCCACTGGACCCTCTCCAGCAGTTCCCTGTCTGTCTTGAACTGGGGAGCCCAGAACTGGACACAGTGCTCCAGATGTGGCCTCCCCAGGGCAGAGCAGAGGGGGAGGATGACCTCCCTCCACCTGTGGCCACGCTCTTTTTAGTGCACACCAGGATGCCATTGGCCACCTTGGCCACCAGGGCACATTGCTGGCTCGTGGGCAACTTCTTGTCCACCAGGACTCCCAGGTCCCTCTGCTCTCCAGCAGGTCAACCCCCCCCAACCTGTACCAGTGCAGGGGGTTATTCCTCCCTCGGAAAACCAGAAAAATACGACTGCTGAGTCCCCCCAAAATATATATAACTCCTCGAGGGCATAGGCAGACACCTCCGTGGATGATCAGGACCATGGGACACGGGAGATTTTTCCCTCATCTTGAAATAATGTCAGACTACCGCCGAGCTAGTCAGAATAATTTGTAAACATGTGTTAAAAATGTCTTTTTGACTGCGTGAAATGCCAGCCTGGCTGTAATTAGGGCAGCGGAGAAACACCTCAGCGCGGCTCGGGAGTTCAGACAGAAGAACAGATGCTGTTTTGCTCCCACGTGGACATAATTCTGGCATTTCCAGCCTTAGCGGATGCAGAACGTGGCAGGGCCGGGGGAAAAAAATGATACTCGATCTGCCCCAGACACGTAAATCGGATCTGAGCTGCCGCTTCTCCCCCGATCCCACGGCTACCAACAACAACGGCATATCTTTGAGACAGCACGAGGGTTCAGGAAGAAAAGAAACCCAGAAACCCACGTTCTTTCAGCTTACAGAGCTCCATACCTTCTATTATTATTTCAAACTAATCGCATACTCTTAGTTGTCAAACAACGTAAAAAGTCTGACTTATCTCACGACAATAGTTCCAGTTTCATCACACACAGTGGGAAAAGGGCGTTTCACATCACCTTTTTCGTATTTATTGGCTCCGCGCTTCAGTGCGATCGGGTTTATGAACCATTTGCAAACACACACCACAAGTTCTGCTTTCGCCGAAACCCGGCTCGCAGGGCTCTGTCGGTTCTGTCAAGTATTTTTACGGAGATCTTCGCAAGTGCGGGCAACAATAATGACTTTATTTCTTAAACCCCGCTTGCCTCAACTTCCCTTTTAGCCACACAACTGTGACACGACAGATGTTTAAGAGGAAAAAAAAAAAGCACAAGCACTGCCAAATCGCACTCGCCAAAGTTTTGCAATTCATCGGGCTCTTTAAAGCTCGGGGCAGAGTCGTGCTCTCCCTCCCTGCCTTCCATGGGCTAAAAGGAGGGAATTACCCAATTTATGACCCGTCAGGCCCCATACTCACTTCTCTTGCTTCTTCTCTTCCATGTGAAACCTCCGCTGGGCCAGCGCGCTGTTTGCTCTCCTCCGCCTCTGCTCTTCCCTTTTCTGCTGGATCCGGGCATCCAGCTTGGAGATGGTGCAGATGCCCCAGATGGAGTCCTTAATCCCCTGCGGACACGGGGAGAGGCCATCACATTCCACCCCGCAGAGAGAGGAGGAATGGGATGTGGCGGACCCAGGCCATGGAAAACCTCCCGGTTACGGAAAGGGACTTGGACGTGGCCAGCCCCGCTCCCTGGCTAGCAGGGGAATCCAGGCGCAGCCAGAGCCAAGGTTTGGAGCAGCAACACCGACTGTTGTCCGTGGCCCAGTGACCTAAATCACCGCATGTTCCAGCATCTTTAGGAGCAGCAGTACTTTTTTTTTTTTTTTTTTTTTTTTTTAAAGGTGTGATTTCTCATCCAATCTCTGCTATTTATAACTCTGGCAAAAGCCAAAGAGTCAGATCTCTCACAGCCCGTTTCTTCTGCCTGGCAGAAAGCCCTTCTTCCCTTGCCAGCATTTCTACGGCTAATAAAATAGAATTATACAAAACATTTAGGATGCGCAAAGTCCTCGTGGCCTGACTGTACGTACGAGCTTGATGCTTACTCCTTTACAAACAAAAGCACCTGTCCTTGTCCCAGAAACATCCTCTCATCAGCCACATCCATGCAAACCTGTTAACAGGAAAGTGCCCAGAAGCACTTGCATTACTCACTTTTACAATTTAAAAGACCAGGAGTGCCACCTCCTAGAACTCCCCAGGCAGTTATTTTCGGCTCCAGACGATATCACAGCCATCATTATCAAAATTTCACTTCCAAATAAAGACCACAAGGATGCTAGCGTGAGCCAGGACAGCATCACTAGCCAGATGACCCACATGACAGCTTGCTCTGTGAAGTTTTTGACCAAAGCGAATAAATTTTGATGCCAAATGTGTGTGGCTGAAATGGCAGAACATGATGCTGCTGGTACCTAACGAGGTGGAAATGAATGACATGAGCTGCTCTACCCACTGCTTTACAGATGGTGTGAGAGCACCATGAAATGACACAAGTCCTCCCGCTTTAGACTGTGGCCAGTGCGCCACAGATCTTTAAAAGCCCCTTTTCCTTCAAAATTTTTAATCCACCCTTGATGACATAGGAAGCAAGCTGCTCCCTGCAGAAGACCCACAGTCAACGAAGCAAATGAGACCATTCCCTACGACAGAGGACTTGAAACGCAGAGACTTACCCTGACGAGGTCATGAAGGAAGGTTTTCACGCTGTCTGCCATCTCGACTCCAGCATCACCTCTGGTTCCAAAACTATCAACTACAGGGAGAGGGGAAAAGCCGAACCCAAACCTCTCTCATCCTGGAGAGATGGGAAACGGATGGAGCCTGTGGAGAGAGAAAACACAGGACCGCAGCTGGTGTTAACAGCATCAGTCTGAGTGGGGTAATTACAAGCTAAATCACACCCCGGCGATTTCCAACAGCCTTCCCTGCCTTCACTGGCTTCCCATCAGGCAACCACCCTCAAACTTACAGACCCATCCTCTTAATTCCACGGTATCTTGTATTAACGAACGCGGAGTCTCAGGAACAGCAGAGCCTGTATTTCTACGCAGCAGAACGCCATGCTGGGCTCCTCATTTTTGGAAGCGAAAAGCCGGCAGAGCCAGCCCAGAGAGGTGTGAAAACATCTTTGCTAAATCCAGCGTTAATTTAACACTTTACAGCTCCACCCCTGCTCTTCCTCATGCACTAGGTAAGAAACTCCAGGTCTACAATTAGGAGCCTTGCAAAACAAAGGCTGCTCTTGAGCTGTCCCATAAGCTTTTGCCCAAAGCAGTAATTACTCCAAACAGCCCTTTGCAAAACATGTTGCGCTGAGTCTTCTGCTTCTTGTAAAGTGCCACAGTAATACACAGTGTCTGAATTAAGCAAAAAAAAAAAAAAAAAAAATTAAAATCATCAGCTAATAATACTCATGGAGTATTCAAGCAGGAATTCAAGCTGCTCGCTTCTCCTAGGCAGGAGCTACCGGCAGGCTGGTATCGCAAGGCCTATTATATGTCAGTGTTGCTGTTGCTCTGTAATACACAGCGCAGAATACAAACAATTGAAAGTAATTTAAAAAAAGAAAAAAAAAAAAAAGAAAGGTTTTTATTTTGGTTATTCCAAGACAAAACCTGCCAGGGTTTGAACTGCACTCCTGCGAAGCAGTGAATGCCAGTTCAGATGGAACTGTGGAAGCAGAATTGGCCTCCAGCTTTATTAAAGTCAAGTTAATCACAGGCACCTTCACCCTAAAATCAAGCCTTTAGAGGTGGACACACAGCGTCGGGGACTTTTCACTTTAGCCAGGTGTCCGAGGTCTGGGTTGCACTGGCAGAGCCGCGGCACAGACAAAAAGGCAGAAACAAGCGTTTTCTTTGTTCCAGGCAGCTGCGCCTCACCACCCTTCAGGCTTGGAAATGTATGCCTTCAATACAGCGAGACCTGACTGCCGTACGGTCCCGGATTCCACATAAAGCCCTGCCTGACTTATTTTTACCCAGGGGTATTCCTGGGTGACACCCCAGCCTTGGGGGTTACTGTGCAGGGGGGGAGAAACCTCATGGCACCCCAGAGGTGCTCGGGATGGGGAGCCCAGGCCTACCCCACAGTTATGCTGCAGGTGGTGGTGGTGGTGGTGGTGGTGGGGGGAGAATCGTCTCCACCTGCTGTTAACTGGGGTGACCCCCATGGTTACATTGCGGGGGGAATTTACCTCAGAGCTGCCCCCGTGGTTATTGGCGGAGGGGTGACCCCTAGAGTTTATCCGGGGTGGGGGGCCCTATTTTACCTCAGGGCTGTCCCCACAGACTCCGAGGGAAGCGGGGAGGAGCACAGTTACCTCAGGGCTGCCCCACGGCGTCCCTGAGGCCCAGAATTACCTCAGGGCTGCTCCCACGGTCCCCCCGCCGCCCACAGTTACCTCAGGGCTGACCCACGGAGCTCCACGGTGCCCGAAATTACCTCAGGGTTGCCCCACGAAGCCCAAAATTACCTCATGGTTGCCCCACGGTTTCCCCCGGGACGCAGAATTACCTCAGGGTTGCCCCACAGGTCCCCCGAGGCCCACAGTTACCTCAGGACTGCCCTCCCGCTTCCCGCGGGTAAGCCCCCCCCCGGATGGCCCACAGTAACCTCACGGCTGCCCCCACGGCCACCTCAGAGCTCTCCCCGCCCTCTCCACCCCCCCGGCTCGGTCACTCACCGGCGGCCGCGGGCTGCGGGCCGGGGGCGCACGGCGCGGCAGGCGGCCCAGCTCCCGGCGGCCCGGCCGCCACGCACCGCGCATGCGCCGCCGCCCCGCCCCATGCGCAGGCGCACCGGCGCCCTCCCTCTGCGCATGCGCGCTGGCGACCCATCACACCGCAGCGGCGCATGCGCACTGCTGCGGCCCACCGGCAGCGCAGCGCCACCAGGGGGCGCCAGGTGGGCGGGGGAATGGGGGATACTGGGGGTTACTGGGGGTAATGGGGAACACTGGGGGGGTAATGGGGGATATTGGGGGATAATGGGGGGATACTGGGGGGTAATGGAGAATACTGGTGGGATAATGGGGGATACTGGTGGGATAATGGGGGATATTGGGGGATACTGGTGGGATAATGGGGAATACTGGGGGTAATGGGGAATACTGGTGGGATAATGGTGGGATATTGGGGGATACTGGTGGGATACTGGGGGGATAATGGGGGGATACTGGGGGGTAATGGAGAATACTGGTGGGATAATAGGGAATACTGGGGGTAATGGGGAATATTGGTGTGATAATGGGGGGATATTGGGGGATACTGGTGGGATAATGGGGAATACTGGGGGGTAATGGAGAATACTGGTGGGATAATGGGGAATACTGGGGGTAATGGGGAACACTGGTGGGATAATGGCGGGATACTGTGGGATAATAGGGGAATACTGGGGGGTGATGGGGATAATGGGGGGGTAACAAGATGATACTGGGGAGTAATGGGGGGATACTGGGGGTAGTGGGATACTGGAAGGTAATGGGGATACTGGAGGGGTAACAGGGAGATACTGGGGAGTAATGGGGGGATATTGGGGGTAATGGGGGATACTGGGGGGTAATTGGGAGATGAGGGTAATGGGGGATACTGGGGAGTAATGAGGGGTTATGGAGGTATACTGGGGGTAATGGGGGATAATAGGGAGTGATGGGGGATATTGGGGAGTAATGGGAGATACTGGGGGGGTAATGAGGGATTATGGAGGGATACTGGGAGGTAATGAGGGATAATGGGTGATACTGGGGGGATATTGGGAGGATAATGGGGGTTATGGGGGATACTGGGGAGGTAATAGGGGATAATGGAGGGGTAATGGGGGACACTGGGGGGGTAATGAGGGGGTTTGGAGAGATACTGGGGGCATACTGGGATTAATGAGGGGTAATGGGGATACTGGGGCTGGAGGCACTGGAGGGATAATGGGAGCACTGGGGGGGACACTGGCGGGGGTCACTGGGGACACTGGGAGTGGGCGCACAGGAACGTAACGGAGGGAATGGGGGGAGTGGGGACACTGGGACTGGAGCAGTGGGCTGGGGGGCACTGGGGGGGCAGTAGGGACCCCGGGGTATGGGGGGGGGTGGTATATTGGGGGCACTTGGGCTGGGGGGATACTGGGGGACACTGGGGGGGGGGGGGGATACTGGGGACATGTAGACAGGCTGTACCAGCGTAGAGGTGGGGGTGACGGGTGGGTTAGGGGACAGCCCCAGCGCGTGTGTGTGTGTGGTGGGAGGGTGTCCCAGACCCCCCCTCCCCATTTAACCCCCCCAGCACAATCATCATTTCTTTTATTTCCGCAGGGCACACCACCAACCTCCAGTTGCCCCAGTGCCGTGCCTCAGTTTCCCCAGTGCCGTGCCTCCCCCCACCCCCCCCATCACATCGCATCGCATCGCATCACATCACATCGCATCACATCACACCACCCCTTCCTCCTCCAACGGTTCCCCCTCCGCCAACCTCCCCCATCCCAACCTCCGCAGGTCCAAGCTCTCGTAGCCGCCCTTCACCACCAGCTCGGCCACGGCTCTGCCGGCGGCGGGCGCGTGTTGTAACCCGTGGCCGCTAAAACCGGCGGCTAAAAAGAGGTTCTCTAATTTGGGGTGAGGACCCAGCACCCCGTTACGATCGAAGGCGTTGTGGTCGTAATAACCCGCCCAAGCTCCTCGAGGACGGAGGGATGCGAAAGCCGGGACGCGGCGAGCCAACCGGGGCCAGACCTGCTCCTGGAAAAACTCGTGGTCCACCGAGAGATCGCCCGGATCCGGCTCTTCCTCCTGGAAAAAAAATTAATTGAGGGGGGGGTGGGGTTAAACAATATAGAATCATAGAATGGTTTAGGTTGGAAGGGATCTTGAAGACCATCTCGTTCCAGCTCTCCCCAGCTCTCCTGGAGCCCCTTCAGGCACTGGAAGGGGCTCTGAGGTCTCCGCGGAGCCTTCTCTTCTCCAGGCTGAACCCCCCCAACTCTCCCAGCCTGTCCTCCCAGCAGAGGGCCTCCAGCCCTCCCAGCATCTCCAGGGTCTCCTCTGGACTATCTCCAACAGCTCCGTGGCCTTCTTGTGCTGAGGAGCCCAAAGCTGGATGCAGTGCCCCAGGTGGGGTCTCCCCAGAGCTCAGCAGAGGGGCACAATCCCCCCCTCCCCCTGCTGGCCACGCTTCTTCTGATGCAGCCCAGGACACGGTCGGCCTTCTGGGCTGTGATCTCGTTTCGCCGGCTCATGTTGAGCTTCTCATCCACCATCACCCCCAAGTCCTGCTCCTCAGGGCCGCTCTCCAGCCATTCCCCGCCAAGCCTGGATTTGGACTTGGGATTGTCCCCACCCATGTGCAGGACCTCGCGCTTGGCCTGGTTGAACTTCCTGAGGTTGGCACGGGCCCACCTCTCCAGCCTGTCCAGGTCCCTCCGGATGGCACCACTTCCTTCCAGCGTGCCGATGACACATTGTCAAACTTGCTGAGGGTGCACTCAGTCCCAACTGTCCATGTCACCGACAAAGATGTTAAACAGCCCCGGTCACGGTACCAACCCCTGAGGAACACCACTCCTCACTGGTCACCACTTGGACGTTGAGCCATGGACCACAACTCTTTGAGTCTGACCACCCAGGCAATTCCTTATCCACGGAGTGGTCCATCCAGCAAATCCGCGTCTCTCCAATTTGAAGACCGGGGTGTCGCGCGGGACAGTGTCTTGTGCTTTGCCCAAGTTCTGGTAGATGACACCTGTTGCTCTCCCTTTATCGACCGACGCTGTAACGCTGTTGTAGAAGGCCACCAAATTTGTCAGGCAGGATTTGCCCTTAGTGAAGCCGTGTTGGCCGTCACTGATCACCTCCTTATTTTCCATGTGCCGCAGCAGAGTTTCCAGGAGGATCTCCTCCACGATCTTGCCGGGCGCAGAGGTGAGACTGACCGGCCTGTAGTTCCCCGGGTCTTCCCTTTATCCCCTTTCCGAAAACGGGGGTTATATTTCCCCTTTTCCACTCAGCGGGACCTTCCCCGGACTGTCACGACTTCTCAACTACAGAACCATACAATCACTTGGGTTAGAAGAGACCTTTAAGATCATTAAGTTCAACCACGAACTCAGCACTGCCAAGTTACCTCTGAACCGCGTCCCTCAGCACCGCACCTCCACGTCTTTTAAATATATCTGCTGGATAGTGGCTTGGCAACGTCATCCAGTTCCCTCGGGACCCGCGGACGAATCTTAGCAGGTCCTGTGGACTTGCGTACCTTCAGGTTCCTCTGGTGGCCTCCAATCTGGTGTTCTCCTACAGTTCCTCGTTCTCCCAGTCCCTGCCGTTGCCTTCTGCGACCGGGGCGGTGTGGATAGAGCCCTTGCCGGTGAAGATGGAGGCAAAAAAGTCAATGAGCACCTCAACCTTCTCCATATCCCGGGCGACCAGGTCTCCCGTTTCCTTCAGGAGAAGTCCCACAACTTCCCTAGTCTTCCTTTTGCCACCGACGTACCCGTAGAAGCTTTTCTTGCATCCGGATTTAATTCCTAACCTGGTCCCCGACTGCTCGGACAACATCTCCGCGTTCCTCCCAGGCTGCCTGTCCTCGCTTCCACCCACTCCGGGCTTCCTTGCGGAGCTCGAGTTTCTCCAGGAGCTCCTTCTTCACCCATCCATAGGGAGGACCCCCACCTCCGGGCTCACCTCGGGGGGGCTCATGCCGCCCAGGTAGTTGCCGGCAATGCCGTCGCGGCGAAAATAAGCGCCGGTGGTGTCGACGAGGAGGGGGCAGGAGAAGCCGGGACCGTCAGGGCAGTGCCAGGAGTACACGTACCTGTAGGGATGGGGGGGGTGTGTCCCCCCAAAAATATAGGGCTGAGGCTGCACCAAGGTGGGGGGGGGGACGGGATGTCCCGTCCCCCTCCCCCCCCCAAAAAAAATAGCATTGAGGGGTTCACATCACTCCCCGCCACATTGGAGGGGTGGTGGGTACTGGGATGTGACACCCCCACACCCCCCCCAAAAAATAAAAGGATTAAAGGGTTCACCACCCCACCCTTGATGATGGAGAGGTGCTGGGTGCTGGGCTGTCGTGTCGTCCCCCCCCCCCCCCCCAAAAAAAAAATAGTATCGAGGGGTTCACATTGCTCCCCACCAGAATGGAGGGGTGGTGGGTACCAGGATGTGACCCCCCCCCAAAAAAAAAGCACCAAGGGGTTCACTCTCCCCAACCCTTGAAGCCAGAGGGATGTTGGGTGCTGGGATGTGACCCCCCCCCCCCAAAAAAAAAAAAAAAACACCCAAGGGGTTCACCCCCCTGGAAAAAAAAAAAAGGGTGCTGAGCTGTGTCCCCCCATGGGGGTTCACCCGTGACACAGAGCTGATGTCAGTGTGTTCCCCCCCCCCCCCAAAATTGCCCCCCGCACCTCTTCCTGGGCTGGATGGGCAGGGGGGGGCACAGCTCCCCCGGCAGCCCGGCCGTCTCCAGCAGTTTCCCGGCCCAAGCGCCGGCGGCGTTGACCACGATGGCGCAAGCGACCGGCTGGTACTCCAGGCTGTCCGGCATGTGGATCTGCCCGGGGAGGGGGGGGATGGGAAAAGTGTCACATAAACGTGGGGATTGAGGGGGGGGTCACGGACACACGTGGGGGGGGGATACAGGCACTCACGTGGACGTATTTGATGCGGGCGGTCGCCAGCGTCGGTTCCCGCGGTGGCATCGTGTCCTCAGCTGAGGTGACGAAACCTGGAGGGGTTTTTTTTTTTTGGGGGGGGGGGGATGGTGAGATAGGGGGGTCCCTGGAGTGGGGGGGCAGGGGGAACCCCGCTGTGCGTGTCCCCCCCTCCTCACCTCGCACCTCCCCGGAGCAGCTCTGGACCCCCAGGGATGTGGCTTTGCGCCGGAAAGCGTTGAGGAGGGTCCAGGGGTCAAACCAGCCTTCATCTTCCAGACCTGGGGGGGGGGAACCAAGCATGGTGGGGAGGCGGAAACAACAGCGTGACAACCCCCCCCCCCCCAAAAAAAGAAACCCCAATTTAGGGGGGGGGGAGGGGGGGCTGAACTGGACCCCCTTTTCCCCAAATAAAGTGGGGATGAAGGATGAACCCAGCGGGATGAAGAAGGGGATGAGG
>NW_028128607.1:0-59050 GCF_965231255.1 Vanellus vanellus | reverse complement strand
CGGCCCCTTGCCAGCGCTCCTTTGGGCCATTTTGGCTAGGTGTCTGCTGCTCCTGCTCCACAAAGGTGGCCCTCGTGCCCCGCATCCGGGGGGAAGAAGCTTTCTAGTCTCTAAAGGCGGGCCCTCAGGGTGGCCCCCATGGGTTGCTTCTTGTGCTCTGTAGCACTGAGCACAGCCCCTTGTCAGGGCTCCTCTGGGCCTTTTCGGCTCTCTTCTTGCCAGCTGCTCTTGCACCTCCAAGGCACCACTCATGCCCTGGCTCTCTCGGGCTCTCTTGCCCATTGCAAGTTTGAAGCAGGAGTGAGCTCTGCTCTTCCTGTGGCTCCATGTCGCCAGGGGTTCTTGCTCGTTTTGGAAGGCGACAGGTGTGCTTGTCATTGGTATGTGTCATACTTTTGAAAATGCCTCAAGGTACCACACACGTTATCTTCTTCTGTTGTGTGTGATCGGTACCAATGCCCGTTCATCCAGTTCTCGCTGTTCAAGACAAAGGAACTCCTTGGCCTTTATTCCTGCTACAACTTTCTGTGGCTCTGTGGCTTTCCTTTGCCAGGCTGCAAGGGATGTGTTTTCAAGCTAAACTGCATCGGCCTGTTCCTGGCCACACGTGTGAATTGTGTTCATGCTTGTGAGCACTGGCTCGGAATAATAACGCAGAAGCATGAAATTAGATCCTGTTTCCACTTCCACCTCTGGCATTTCAGTCAAAAAATGATCTCTTTATTATAGTCATGCTAAGAGCAGGGAATGGAATGGGATACAATGAAGAGAGAGAAGCGAAGCGAGAAGACAAGAGAAGAGAAGAGAAGAGAAGAGAAGAGAAGAGAAGAGAAGAGAAGAGAAAGAGAAGAGAAGAGAAGAGAAGAGAAGAGAAGAGAAGAGAAGAGAAGAGAAGAGAAGAGAAGGAAACAGTTACTGCTTGGCCGGTATTCTTGCTCCACATTCTGTGGCTGTGTGGCTTCCCTTTGCCAGAGTGCAAGGGATGTTTTTTAAAGCTAAACTGAGGAATTCTTCACCCTGCACCTGGCTACACAAGCGCAGTGTTTTCATACACGTGAACATCGGCTCTGAAATGGACTCCAAAAAATAAGATAAAATAACATAAAATAAAATCCTGTTTTCATTTGTAACATTTTTATTTGTGTCTTTGAAAGTTTTTTGGAGCTCAAAACTCCCTGGCATTTCAGGCAAATAATGGTCTCGTTACTTGACTTGTCATCAGTGCAGGTATAGGATTGGGTAGGGTAGGGTAGGGTAGGATACGATAGGATGGGATAGGATAGGATAGGATAGGATAGGATAGGATAGGATAGGATAGGATAGGATAGGATAGGATAGGATAGGATAGGATAGGATAAACATGTCCCCAATGTCCTGTGTGGAATGTAGACTGCACCTGGGAATTGCAGCATTTCCTAAAGACACTTTTGGAAGGAGTCAGGCTCCACACCTCTCAAGCCCTGATGCAGACTGCCCGATTCCAATGGGAATTGTGTCAGTTGCTCCTGATTGTGTCTGAAGTCAATAGGAGTTTGGGCAAATCTGGAAGTGATCCAGATGCATACTCCAAACCTCCCGTGAGGTCCTCAATTGGTCCCTGCTGCATCTAGGGCCATTGGTTAATGGAAATACTCTGAAGGCTCTAGTCGGTAGGAATCATCTCATGTTGAGTAATGCAAATGGCATTATAGTGGTGAGCAAACGATCCCCTTTTTCTCCTCAATGCACTGAAGAAGGGCTGTTTTCACTCGGGGCTGTTCTGCTCCGACAAGGGACTGGGTGGAAAGAGCTGCCCAAGTGCAGCAGCCCTCCTGCTTGTGTGTGTTCAGAGCTGCCTTTTTGCACCTTGCTGCTTCTCGGTCTGTCAGTAATGTAGCTGCAAGTCAGCCGTGAATGAACAAGTGCTGTTTCATTCTAGCCCATGTCACCACGGTGCCAAATGGGGTTTCGTATTCTGTCTCTGAGCACAATGAAGCTAGGCATGTGTTTAAAAAGAGAGAACTGGAAGGACATGAAAATACACGATTAAGCAACAGAATAGTTTGGATTATTTTTCTGTGAGAGGGAGAGGGGGGAGGTAGTGGATAAAAAGCAAAAAAAAACACAACCAAACCCCCCAAAAAGCCCTCCAAAACCAAACCAGACCAAAAAGCCCCACTGTTTTTACTTCTGTACTGAGCAAACTTGATATGAAGTGCCTGAGGTGCAGCAGGACTGTGAGTTGAGTGTGTTCCCTGATTTGCCGCAAGGCCTGGGCTCCAGTAGCCCGTGCTGGCTCCATGGCTCCACGTGGGAGCAAAGCAAGTCGTGCTGTTGATTAGAAAGCAAGGTGTAAAAAGATAGCTGACACCATGGCGGGCTGCTTACTGGCTGCGGGCATCAAGACCTTAAAAGCCAGAGGAGCTCAGGACCTGACAGAGGTGGTATTTTCTGTGGACCCAGTTTTCACAGCAAAGCTCCGCTTCCGTCTTTTCTTCCTACCACCAAGACGAAGATTTTGTCTCCGTGTCTCATGAGCCAGAGATGCAATGCTGCTTCCCTGCCCATTGGCAAAGCACACTCGCATTTGAATGCTCCCGTACTTCTTCTTTGATCAGTAAGAGTCAGGAAGCAGGCAGAAGAGATGAGCCCATGGCTTGTATCCCACCAAAGAGAGTAGGGCAGCAAGGTGGGGGCAATCAAGGTCTCCTCTGCTGTTGTGAATACCAAAAGGTGCAGTAGTGAAGTGCGTGTGGGAGCTAGCCAGGATGATTTTCTAGGTGGTAATGGGTGAGGAAAATCAGAGAGGAGAGCATTTTTTATGTTTTTCAATCATTTTTTCTTGGCTTTTTTCTTGGGTTTTTACTGGGTTTTTACTGGGTTTTTCTTGGTTTTGATTGGTTTTGGAATTGTTTCTTGGCCAGTCTTGCCAAAACTCCTTCCTGTCAGAAGCGAACTCTTCTGTTTCTCCAAAGGCAGAGCTGTCTCTTCTTGAGTGGTTTGGATTGCTTGTTTGCTCTCTCTCCAGTAGGGCTTTGATATTTTGTCGCTGCCGATGAAGCAGCAGCTGCAGAATAAAGGCTGTTACCTGGATGTGCTCTACTGCCAAAACCTTGTGATTTTGGTGTGCTTTTGCTTTTGCCTCCCCGCAGGTGCGACCCCTCTACGCTTTTCCTCTTCGCACCCTCCAGCGGGGCAAATAACCAAGTTAGCTGCCTTGGGTGTTAGAGCACTAAGTGTGAGCAAGAGCCTCTCTGCATACCATTCCTTGGCATCAACTATAAGCATAGGTCTTATCACTCTGAGAGGGAGGAGTTTCTGCACAATGTGCTGTTAATTGCAGTAGTTAGTAGAGGCTTAGCTAAAAAGTGAAGTTACTGAACAGAACACTGGTTCTGTTTTACTTCAAACCAGGACAGGTGCTACTTGTTCCCACGATGTCATTGGTGGAGTTGATGATTTCTGTTAAAGAGAAATGAGAAAAGAACGGTCTCGGAGGGGAAGGCCAGACAGGTTACCCCCTTCTGTGATGCAGGATATGTCATAGGCTTTTCTGCAGGGAGCCATAAATCAGCTTTTGCAGTTGGGCACACAGCACAAGTTCCCACCACTCCAGTAATTTTACCTCTTTGCCATCCAGGTCTTAAGCCCATCTCGTCAGCACCTTGTTGTGTAACAATTGAAATTTCCTGCAGGATTAATTAAAAATGTTGTTAATTGCTTTTGAGGACCAACTGGAATTCAAACAGAAGGGTCATTCTCATTTAGCCATTGGTAAGTTTCTACTTTCCAGACAGGTAGGTCCAGTCGCCGTGCAGGCACAATTCGATTTTTGGGTTTTATGTTTTGTACCTGCTCTCTGTAAGGGGAGGAGGGGTAAATTTTCTCCCTTGAAGCCGGCGAGGGAGGAGTTGGAGTGTTTGCATGGTCGTGTTTCCGGAACTCTTGAATTAGACTCAGAATGATGCCAGGAGGCTGTTTCTGAATCGCGGCTCTAGGAATTCCTCGAGCCAACAGTTGTTTCCGTAGTTCCTTTCTCCACTCCTGGCCCCTTAACTTTCTGTCAGAGGATTTGAGTTCCTGGGGACATGCATATGATTCATAGTCTCATGCATTACCATTGCCCAGGATGGACCTCCCCGTGACCGGACTCATCTTTACCCTCACCCTCTTCAGTGGCCTGTATTAAATCTATAAATTCATGGAGATTTAAGTTCCTCTGGATGCCATCTCTTTTTGCAATAAGGAAAGGTTTGAGTGCGAAAGGGGCTCCTTTTATTAATGGTTTAAGCATGGCAGGAGTTACAGGTGCCGAGACAGGAGCACCAGTGCAGTCACATTCATGCACGGCTTGAATAGAGGCAGCCTTTGTAAAAGCTGGGGAGAGCTCATTTAGAGATTTGCTCGGTATTAATAGGGGTTCTCCCCTCTCTGAGACATTCATGCCACCAGCCCAATATGCTACTCTGCTGGTGAGTGAGTGGGAGTCGTTCAGGGGATCGGGGCCGGCATGTAAAAAGACGCCAGGGACCAGATAGCTCTTGGCTCCCTTGCAACGTAGCAAAACTCCCCATAGCTATTCATTTTCACTTTCTCTAAGCTTACGGCACTAGCCATCTTGTAAACTGGCCATCGGAATCGAAAGGAAATGGGGCTGTGCTTTCTCCTTTACCGCTCCAAGGTCCTGTAGTTACTTCTGATAGAAAAATTGGTCTGACCAATAGTAGGGGAGGCTCAGGGGGATGACAAAAATTAGCTTTGGTCCTTTGTCCTACCTGCCCATCTTGCAGCCACCTCACCAGGGTCTGGGGCTCTCACGTAGGATTAGCCAATGTGTCAGGTACCCAGGGATATTGAAAACAGGGAAAGACTCGTTTACATCAGTTGTTTATATTAGTAGCATGTCCCTTCTCCCCAGGGAAGGTGTTACACACCTGCAGATTGTGTTTGTCTTCATGAGGATGTTAATGCTCTATAAAACACTGCTGTGGAGCAGGTTTTCAAAAGTGTGCCACATTTGGCTATTAAAACAAATGGGCATTTCCTTCAAGAGCAGCAGCTCGGCTTTTGGCAGCCTGACCTCCTTGGGCTTTTCAGTTTGCCAAGCAGGAACAAGGTACCCCACTATGGAACGAGCCGTGTCTTCGAGGAGTGCCATATTTGAGAAGTGTCCATGTGTAGGAACCTTCAAAAGAAGCCTGTTGTGCTTTGTGTGTCAGAGTCGGACCGATAGCGACTCTGTCCTTGCTTTAGCTATCAATGGATGCAATGGAAACCACGGCTGCTTTTTCTTACTGTAACAGAAGCTTTGCCTTTTCTGAGGCTGCTACTCACTGCTGTGCTGTGGGGTTCGGTGGCAGCACTGCCAGACACTGCAGCGTCCCCAGTGCCCTGTGTGACACAGAAGCAGGGCAGCGTTGCCAGGGGCGCAGGGCGCTCAGGGACCGGGTTCTGCCCAGGCAGCTCCCTGCAGCCGCTATGGCAACCTGATGCAGCCCTCGGGCAAGCCGCTGCTCTCCATGGTCAAGCCGGGGCCACCCCTGGGAGGGAAAAGACCCTCAGGTGGCATCCTAAATCCTGCCCTGGACAACCAACTGCCCTCACTGGGCAACTTTGTGCAGCCCCTGGGCAATCAGGTGCACCTACTGGGCAACTGTTGAGTGGCTGGACAGTGCTCTTGGCCGTAGGATTTGGTTTTAGGTAGTCCTGCAAGGAGCAGGGAGATGGACGTGGTGATCCTTACGGCTCTCTTTCAACTTGAGATATTCCATGAGCCTATGAAATCAGGGCCTTCAGTGGGCAACCCAGCGCCACCCCTGGGCAACTCAGTGCAGAGGTGGGGAGACAAACTCTTCTCCAGAGCTTGGCCAGCAAGTCTGCAGAGCATCCCTTGTGCAGCCCATGAGATGCTCTGCGTGACAAGGGAATGTGCCCGTTGGGCCAATGGAAAGAGCGCTGCAGGGTCCTTTGACGTACCCATCCTCCAGCCGCCACTCCAGGGCCTGGAGGTCTCAGGTAGGTCCCCAGCCAATGTCTCAGGTGCCCAGGGATATTGGAAACAGGGAAAGACTCGTTTACATCCATTGTATACATCAGCAGAGTGTCCCTTCTCCCCGAGGAAGGTGTTACACACCTGGAGATTGTCTGTAAATATTCACTGCACGGCATTGTCTGCTTGAGGGCGTTACTACTCTTTTAAACAGTGCTGTGGAGCAGGTTTTTGAAAGCATGCCACATTTTCCTATTTCAAACCAATGGGCATTTCCTTCAAGAGCAGCAGTTTGGCTTTTGGCAGCCTGGCCTCATTGGGCTTTTGCGTTTGCCGACCAGGAATAGGTTAACCCACTATGGAACAAGCTGTGTCTTCCAGGAGTGCCATATTTCAGAGGTGTCCATTAGTAAGAAGCCTTGCGTGTAGGCACAAATTCGGAAGGTAAGGCGGGGTGTTTTGGGCCGGCCAGGCCACTGAAACGAACGCTAGATGTCCTCTTTTTTCTTTTCTTGCCTTCATAGAAGGGAGAGCATCTGCCTTCATGGAGAGAAGGATGAGAGAGAACAGACAGACACAAGTTCAAAAGAAACTAAACCACTTTAATGAAAATATCAATAAAAAAAGAAAAAGAAAACAAAGAAAGATATACGCTGTCTACAAAACTGTTTCAAGAAAAGAAAGATCCTTTTATTGTGAACATCGCGTGCGGGAGCCCAGGAGTCACAGGGGTTCAGCCACTAACAGGGAATCGGCACCTACAAGGACAGAGTCAGAAAGCATTGGTAAACCCCCAAAGGCGGGAAGAGGCAGGACTTGGTTCCCCTTCCTTTGGGAAACACAGCTGACAAGGAATGGTTTCTGGCCCAGCAGAGGGAGCTACTGCTGGCACTGAGCAGGGGATGGCTCTGGCGCCTTGTCCCCACGGGGAATGCCCTTAGAGACTGTGCGTGTGCAGAGATGCACAGTGCCCCTGTGCCACGCAGCAGGGCTCCATCGGGAGCTCCCGGGCAGCTGCCATGGACTTCTTTCCAAACCCTGCGCAGCACCATCCCTCGCCGTCCCTTGCCAGCCACTTGGACTGACTTCGAGCAGTTTAAGGAGTTGGCAAAGATGGGAAGCAGAGCCTGGTACTCACCTGGGCTTCTTCACCTTCTGCACCTTTCTTCTTTTCTTCAGTCCCTGTCTTTTTCTTCCTTCTTTTCTCTTCTTGATGGTATTCCATCTCCTCTTCCCATGCCTCGGGTCTCTTCCTTTTTCTTCCGTTTTCTGTTGCCTGGAGGGAGCCTGCAAACCTTTCCAGCCCACAGTGGGATTAGATAGGTAAAGCTGAGATCAACTGGATTAATCAGGTCTCCATTTAAGCAAAGCTCACTCATTTTACCTTCTTTCCTCTGAAAGGCTCCCTTGTTCTTTTGCGGACCCCAGGGAGTCTACCGTGCTCTCTGGGGTGGTTGTAGGCCAAGCGGCAGGTGCCTAAACCAGAAATGTTGGCATTAGCAGATTGCAAGGGACGCCCTGCAGTAGTAAGCGACCGTTTGGCAAATTGTTCCCTTAGCTCTCTAGAGAAGATGCCTTGGGCTGCTTGGCATTAGCCCTTTCTTCCAAGGGCCTCGCACGGGAACACAATGTTCACATGGGTTTGTGACACTGCTTATTTGGGGGGGCATTCAGCAGGGAGCCTGTGGTCCCGCTGTGGGCAAGAAAAGTCTTGCCCGCTTCATTCTGCTGTGGTTTCTTCTGCCCTCCCTAAAAAGAGCTCTGCGGATAACCCTTTGGTGCAACACCACCTTGTGCGGTGGGAGGCTTTTCTTTTGAAAACTGCCTTTCTGCAGGTATTTTGTAGGTATTTCCTTTGACTAAGCAAGTGCCTAACAGATCGGAGAAACAGCCTTTCCGGCTTCACTTCCAATGACTCGTTAAGAAGTTCCCCCCTACTCGAGACACGTTGTCCCAGTGTTTGTGGACCTGCCATACCTCTACCACTTCTGATCCTGCCTCTGTAACCGTCCCTGCACCTTTCTGGATGACAAGGAAAGCGAGTGGTGCCTCCAGGTAGGCTTTTGCCTGGTGCTCCACGTCTGTGTCGCCTGCATGTTCATGTTCTTCTTCCACAGGCAGCTCTGGAAAGCAAAAGCACATGCAGCAAAAGTGACTTGTTAGAAGTGGACAACAGCTGAAGCAAAACCCACCCAAAGCCCTACACCAGCTTTCAGCCCAGGCTGTGACAACCCTCACTCCCTCCTCATACCTGTGCATCTGTCCATGAGCGCTGGCGACTCCTCAGCTGAGGGACAGGGAAGGCCAGCCACTTCTTCCCCAAAGATCGCACAGCTGTTTTCAATCATAAATTCCACCAGCACATTTACCTGCACACATCGCAGCCTTGGTTTCAGGGCAGGTGGCTGAGAACATGTCAAGCCGCCTTTCCCGCTCCTGACCCTTGCCTCTGCGCAGAAGGCTGTGGCCGTGGGCTGCTCTTCAAGGAAGCCACCCTGCCAGCTCTGGCTCAAGAGAGGAGGCAGCCAGGGACCTCTGAACAGCCCAGCTGTGATGGGCCGGGAAGGCTGCAGCCAGCTGCTCAATCCAGCATACCTTTTCAGTCACCTGCAGCATGGCCTCCAGCGGGAGCAAGTCCTCGTTGGCTGGACTCAGCAGGTTTGGCCCAACGCAGATGGCCAGGTTGCTGGCGCTCATCCTGCTGGTGGAGGCGTTGTGGCCGATGTGCTGGAGGAGGGAGAGCAGCCGCTTCAGGAGGAGGACATTGGCTGCAGGCAGCTTCTCGGCCACCCTGAAGGAACAGGAACACAACCATAATAAAGCATATGCTGCCCATAGCCATCACCAAAGGTGGCCCGAGGCAGGTTGGAGGCAGCGGCTGTGTTGCGCAGCTTTGCAGGTGCTCTCAGGCAGCAGTGAGGGCTCCTGCTGAGCCGGCAGGCTTCTGCCCACACTTACGCTTTCAGCTCTTCCACTTTTGCCTGCCTGCTTGTCCCCTCCATTGCTCTCATCCATTCCTCGTAGAGATCGCTGACGAGGAGCTTTGAAGGGATGCTTCGGAGGAAGTCCTGCAATGCCAAGGGCTCCCGATGAGCCTTTGAACACCCCAGGCCAGCCAGGAGCTCTTCCAGCTGCAGGTCAGAAGCGCTCACCTTCAGGATGACAGCCAACAGGAGCGCAGGCTGGATGGCGAGGTCCACATCCTTGCCACTGTCCAGGGCCTCCCGCAGCTCCCGAAGCGATGCCCCACTTGCAGCTCTTCTGAATATCCCCTCTGTCGATGGTCCTTGCTGATAGAGGATATCCAGAAGGTCCTGCAGAAGAGGCTGGGGCTGAGGAGATGCCTTCAAACAGCGGTAGGCAGTGCACCTCCACAGATCTGGCTCCTTTCCCCACAAAGGGGCTGGGACCAGCATAGTGTTCTGGGGGTGAAGAGCCCAATCCCCACTGCCCCATGCCCAGAGCTCCTGGGAACACCCACCTCCTGTGCGGAGCAGCCGGAGGGAGGGCTGGGGACGCCTTCTCCAGGCTGGCTTACCTGGATGGGCTGGGGCAGCGTGCGGGCCTCCCCGCAGAGGGCAGCCAGGGGCTGTCCAAAGAGCGCCCTGCTGCAGCCAGAGCCCGCCTGCCCGGGGACCTGGGCAGCGGCTGGGGTCCGCCGCAGAGCAAAGGGCCAGGGTAGCCCCCTCCTCCTCCTGCTGCTGCTGCTCCCTCCTGCTGCAAAGGAAAAAAGGGCAAGAGCGCGTCAATGGAGACCACCAACCCAGCGCTCGGGGAGGCTGCCCTGCTCTGCCTGCAGTGCAGTGCGGAAGGATGGGCAGAGAGCCAGCAGCTGGAACCGCGGCTCTGGCTCGGATGCTCCTGAGAGCCAGCATGCCACCAGGACAGCCATGCCCAGCCCTCGCCCTGCCCTCCTCCAAGCCGTGGGCAGCAGCAGAGCCTCCGTGTCCTCGCAGAACCACGTCCAGCAGGCGCTGTCCCGCAGGTCTCCTTGCTCCTCCAGGTGACATCCTCCCTCGGGCTGCCACACCTGAATGGGGACACTCAAGGGACAAGTGAGCACGGATCCTCCTAGCTCCGATCAAGGAGCGGGGAGCCATTTGCCCGGCTCTGGGGACAGAGCTGAAGCAGGCAGCACCTTGAGCGCTCCGCACTGTCGTCAGGTCCCGAGGGCTCATCTTTCTCCTGCTGCAGTGTGATAGGCACCAACTTGCAAAAGGTGAAGGGCTGCAGCATCCTCAGGTCTGCAGACGTGGCAGTTGCAGGAGGAATAAAGCCCTCCCTGCCTTTCTTTCCACAACTTACCTTGTGAGCAGTGAAGTCCTCCCTCCTTATGAGATGGGGCCAGCTGCGGCCCTTGCTTGGGATCATCCTACAAGAACCAGACAGCGCTTAGAGAGCAGCCCCGCAGTAGACAGGACCACCGGCGAGCTTCCATCCGGCACCAGCAGCCTGAGAGTGTCAGAGCTGGGACCCTCTGCCTTCCCAGGCTCTCTGCCCAACACAGCAGGTTTGCTCCCAGCACCGCCAAGCAAGGATGTGCCAGCATTCCTGGTGGTTCCCTAATCCCCCCTTCTTTTTCGAGTGGCACAGCAGGGCCCTCCTCCTTCCCTCCCGCACAAGCTCACCCCACTCACTGCACATCTCGGTACAGCCAGGGGTGAGGGAAAGGCCCTTCTCACCTTTGCCTGGCCCTCCAGCAGCCTCTCCAGGCTCCTGCTGTTGAGTGTCCTCCACTGGGAAGGGAAGAAGGAGTGGAGGAAGGTGAGCACCAATGTCTGCTGCTTGGCTGGAGGAGCAGTGCTCAGGGACAGAGCCCAGAGCAGAGAGACACTCACGGCATAATGGCGGCGGCTCAGCTCCTTCTCCAAGTGCTGGATGGATGGCAGGCAGGACACCCGGGCTCTCTTGTCTCCGTCCGGTGTCCTGTGCGCCGGGCAGGGACAGGGAGGGAGCTGGGTCAAGCCCAAGCTGCCTCTTCTCTCTTCTCAGGCAGCTCTGCCTGACAGCTGCCCACAGCTGCGGGGGCACCTCTCCCCAGATGGGGAGCTATGTTCCCCCATCCAGCTGTGCCTGGAGCACCCCCACGGCTTACCCCAGCAGTGTGCCCACCCACAGCTCCTTCAGCGCACGGGAGCTGCAGAAAGAGAGGAGAAACCGCCTCAGGCCCCGCTGACCCAAAAAACCCCTGGGGTTTGCAGAACCTTGCACAGCCCTGCCCCATGGAGAAGGACACAGGGGGACGACTAAGCCGCGTGGGGCAGGACTGAGGCGCTGCCCAAGCCCTGGCTGCCTCTGTCCTGCCACAGCAGCTGCTTCTGCCCTCCCCTTCTGGGGACCAAAAGATGACCAGGGCACACAGGACGTAGAAATGCCCCTATCCCTTCCTGCCAGCGTGCTGCCTGCTCCCTGCCCAGGCTCTGCACGGAGGGCAGAGGCCCTTCACAGGATGCCGTGGGCATGCTTGGGAACATCTCCTACCTGGCCATGGGACATGACACCACCACTCACCCAAAAGTGGCCACGCAGGAGCCGCTGGGCCAGCTGAGGATGATGGAGGTCCCATCCTCATGGCTGCCCTCCTCTTCTGCCGCCGCCTCCTTGCCACCGCTCAGCACCCACAGCTGGTCCAGGGCCAGGCGGAGCCGTGGGCGCAGGCTGGTGCCCCGTCTGCAGAGAGGAGAGGCAGGCAGTGAGCTGGAGGTGGCCTCCTTGGGGTCCCCCCGGGCAGAGCCCTGTTCCCCTTCCTGCCGTTGGGACAGACATGGGTGCATCCAGCAGGAAGGTGCCCGCGGGGGCTGGGGCTGGTGCCATGGTGTCCCTGCCCCGCTGCCAGGGCCAGGGCTGGGGGAAAGGCAGGTGGGCTCGCAGGCTCTTACTGCAACTTGGCGATGACCAGCTCCTGCTGGAGGAGGAGAAGGCGCCTCTCGCTCCTCTTGCGGCCCCGGGTCAGCCGCACGTTTGCTCTCAGCACCGCCTCGGCCTCGCTGACAGCCTCCCTGCAGAGCAGAGAGCGGTGGGCATGAGAAAGGCTGCTGCTGCGGGGCCCGGCCGTGCCCGCGTGTCCCCGAGCCCCAGGGAGAGCCCACCTGGAGCCACAGCAGCAGTTGGCCTGGCCCATCCCGCCCGGGACAGGAGGACCCTGGCCGTGCCCCAAGGACACGGCCCAAGCAGCCACAGCAAGGATGGGACGCGCGGTGCTGGTGCTGCTCCGTGCCAGCACAGCTCCGTCCTGCTGTCTCTGGTGGCTGTTGGCTCCAACTGACCGACACCGGGAGCCCAACGGAAAGTGGGCGGGCACTGGGGGGCCCGGGGGCGGGGCTTCTCTCCAGTATGGCTGTCTCCCTCTGGCACCGAGGAGCCCAGAGCAGGACACAGCAGAGGGCACCCATCACCTCCCTCCACCTGCTGCCCATGCTGTGTCTTCTGCTGCCCAATACGCACTCAGCCTTCTGGGCCCAAGGGGCACTTTGCCGGCTCCAAAGGGGGCATTGCTCTTCCCCTTGTCGAACAGCATAAGGTTCCTGCCTACTCCATTTTTTTGACCAGTTTCTGGCAGACTCCGATGGTCTCTGGCGGTCTCCTACAGTCTCCGATGGGCTCCTGCAGTCTCTGATGGTCTCTGGTTTCCTCTGATGGTCTCCGGTGGTCTCTGGCGATCCCTTAATTTCTCTTGTAGTCTCCAATGGTCTCTGGTTGTCTCTTGCAGTTTCGGGTAGTCTCCAGCATCTCCAGCCATCTCCACTGGACTCCTCCTAGCACTATGGGGCTGCTGGCCAGAAGGTGAGAGCCCCTCTCCTTGCCTCTTCCGCACGGCTCTGAAACAGAAACCATAAAATTGTTACGTTTTAAAAGACCTTTAAGGTCATCGAGTGCACACATTAACCTGACACTGCCGAGTCCACCACTATACCATGTCCCGAAGCAGCACATGTACAGGTCTTTGAAATCCCTGCAGGGCAGTTGACTAAACCACCTGCCTGAGCAGCCTGTTCCAATGTTTGTCAACCCTTTCTGGGAAGAAATATTCCTTGATATTCCCTCTAAAGCATCCCTGGCTCAACTTGAGCCCATTCCCTACTGTCCTGTTGTTTGTTACCAGGGACAAGAGACACCCGCCTTGCTACAACCTTCTCTGGAGTAGTTGCAGAGAGCAGGAAGGTGTCCTGCTGCTGCTGTGGGGCTGCTGGGCAGAAGATGGCAGCCTCCGTGCTGGCCTCTTGCCCAGGCCTCAGGGCAGAGGAGCTGGCCCCCCTCATCAAGAGGTGCAGGGGCGGGGGGCGGGGAAGGAGGGCTCATGAGCGGCTTGACAGCCGGCTGATGTTGCTGCTGAGACACCGTCTGGCAGTTAGGATGGCCCACTTACGGCTAGCGTCGTCTGCGGGGCTGGCGCCGCTTGTTGGGCTGTGGCTGTCCCTGGCAGAGCCCGAGGGTCCTGCGGCGCTTTGGGCAGCGTGCTGCTGGTGGCACCCCGGCCATGGTGGTGGTGTGCCCCATCAGGCCTGCGGGAGATGGATCCACCTCCATGGGCTCTGGCTTATCCGTTTGAGGTGGATCCACCTGCATGGGCTCTGTGCCATCTGTGGGAGGATCGACCTCCATGGGCTCTTCCTGGTGGCTCTTGTGTGGTGGGTCGACCTCCATGGGCTCCTCTCGCCGGCCATGGCTGCTGCTGCTGCTGGCATCAGCCCACTGGCGTTTCCTGGGCTGTGGAGGCATCCTGAGGGCTTCCACTGAGCCTCTTGGCGCTGGGCCCACCCAATGTGGGCACTCGCCTCCCTTGGCCGGCTCCTCCTCTCCCAAGCAGGCTTGGTGTGAGAGTGTGTGGCTGCTGAGCCAGCTGTGGGCCAGCCGCAGGGGTGCCTGCTTGCCTAATGGCCGTCCGGTGACGTCACCAACGGACGTTGCTGTGGCTGGGACGGTGGCCCCTGAGGCCCTGAAGGCCCCACTGCGGGTGGCCCTTTTGCTTGCCAGAGCCTTGTGTCCTGATTTTCAGCCTTCTGGGAGTTTGTCATTCATGGGAGGGCAACGGCACCTTTGCAAGCCACACAAGAGGCGGGTTTCAGCAGAAGATACCCCCCAGCCCCTACCCGGTGTGTTTTCATGGATCTCAGGAAGAGCTGATAGGAAGCACAGATGATTTCTGTCTAAAATCACCGAAGCAGACAGGAGCAGAAAGGGTCAGAGGAGACAAAAGGGCCTGGCCTGCTGTGGGGCAGAGCAGGGCAGAGGGCCTGTCCTGCTGTGGGCTGCTGCGCAGGGGCGAGAGGAGGAGTCCATTGTAGGGCCAGCGAGGTCCTTGGGGCCTGGAGGTTGGATTTTCAGCCTGCGGACGGGAAGGCCCATGGGGGGTTGCTGTCTCCAGCTGGTTCTTGCCTCAGCTACCCAGTGGATGGTGGAGGATGACGCCAGAGCCGCCCTGGCGTTGCACAGTGAGGATCTGCCGCTGGGTGGGGACTGTCTGTGTTCCAAGAGATGAGGGAGGAGACCTCAAGCACAGAGCTCGTTGCCTCCATAGTCTTTTAAGACTTGGGTCCTGAGATCCTGTTTGAATGGGACTTGTCAGGTGAAGGTCTGAAGCGGGTGCATTAGACTAGCTAGTAGTTCTGCGTGCGTGATTGCCTAAACCATGACAGTGATGTAGGTTTCAGCTCTGCCTGTTGCTGAAAGCTTGTGCCTAATTTTGTCCTGTCATTGGCACTCTCTCCTTTTGGGAAGTGGCAGAACATGGTTGCGGAATTGAAGTGCTGACCTAGAGGTGTAGCCTGGAAAGCACAGTTCCTTTTTTCCTCCCTTGCAGTGCTCAGAAGTTGCTGCTTGAAAGCTGAAATCCTGTTCTTCATCAGCTGTAAAGCAGTCCTTCTTCACAAGTGATGCCTGGAAAGGGAAACAGCGCAGATTTCTCCAGTTGATTTTCAGAGTTGGTGCTTGGGAAAGCATTTGGGTGTAAACTGCAATTAAAAATCTTTCATTCCTGCTGAGACAAGTTGAGATTAATAAGATGCCTTTTGACACTGCGGTGCAGAGAGTACAGAGGGACAGGAAGAGGCTGTTGCGTATTTGTTCGTTACAGGTGGCTGTTTTTTCACAACTTCCTCTAGCCTGTATGTTGGAGGATGGCAGACTGGCTGGATCGTATGTTTTCATTCCTATAATAACAACTATTGTCCATTCACATTGTGCTTTTGATCTCAGAGGATCCCCGGGTACTCTACAAATGCCATGCCTGGCTTGCTCTGCACGGCACTGAACTGCAGCCGCAAGAACTGCCTCCCAATCTGCGTGATTCCCCAGGGCTTCACAGATGCCTGTGGAAGAAAGGGGTCTGCCATAGCAGAAAGGCAAATGTATGGCAATACTCGATCGCTTTCTTCTGTACGAAGAAAGGAGGGAGTTGCAAATCCCGTTCCTCCAGATAGCACCCTTTTGGCAGAGACCCTGAGGAGGACTGAGGTGTGCTGCTCTGTGGCCAGTGAGGATTTCCCTGCGCTTTTGGATATTCTGTTTTTACAGCCTTTTTGCCCTGGCAGCGTGTGGTAAAGGGCCTCCAGTGGGGCTACAGAGTGAGGCATGAAGGCTTGACGATCTTCGTTTGCTGTGCTGTATGTCAGCAAGTGCCAGGGTCCCTGAAATCTTTGTAGATACAAGTTATTGTAGTGGAGCTCTTGTTTAACTTTGGCTTAATTTTCCCCAATTAAAAGTAAACCAGAATGGCAACTGTGTTTATAGGAGAAGAAATTAGGAGTTAAGGCCTTTTTTTTAATTCTTTTGTCCTGCGCCTTGTCTCATCACTCCTGTGCAAATGAAATGCTACTAAATGGCAATGCCAGCGTGTTACTTTCTGACTTTTCTTCTGGCATTGACTGACTGAAGGTGCAAGACAGAGAAACATCCACTGCCTTTAAACCTGGGGCAAAGGTAACCACAAAGCTTAACAAGAGGATCTATTCTTTCTGCGTGTATCACCTGCCTCTACCTAAGAGCTAACTTCATTAAAGCTCCTACTCTCTGCTTTTCATACGTGGCAGCAGCTGGCCACACTGTTTTGTCCCCTCCAACGTACCTGATCAATTTATTGTTATAAATTAGAATTGTGCTGTAACTCAGGTGTTAGTGGAGAGGAGGGATGCGGTGCTGAAACAGTCTAGCTCACAGCAGTTGTATCTTAATCTTGCAGGAAAGTGTCTTTAGGACAATGTTGCTTGAGGAGGTTCGTGCGCTGTGTTGGTGTGAGTAGGGGTGGGGAAGATGGGAAGCAAAGTAAAGACTGAGCTGGGCTTTCTTCGGCTAGGGAGAAATACCTTCAGCTCTGTGTTGCTTCAGCCTGACAACGTGATCAGAGTAAATTTTCCTTCATGGGAGAATATGTTTATTCCTTGGTGATGTTGGCTGCCTTATGTTCCAGGCTATTGCTTCCTCTTCCTTAGAATTTGTTGTGCCATGTAGTGAAGTGAAATTCTGCTCGAGGATTTGTCATTTACTCTCTGCTTGTGTTTGCCTACTTGCCCTCGGAAGCAGCCACAATAATTTGAGCCTTCTGTCTTATTCGCTGTCATTGACAGTAACACGTGACGTGCATGATTGTTTTTCTGTAGCTCTGCACTGGTACTTATCTCCTGACCCTTTGTCTACTTTGAGACTCCCCGCCTGGAAATGATAGATGGGACTTAATGCAAAAAGAGAAATAATCGAGTCCAAGGAGCCTAAATGGGTGTGCTATGTATGCCAAGGCGATGTAAGAAGCTGTAATTTAGAATAAGCCTCATACAACATAGGATTAATGTGCCAAAAGCAGCCCACGATGGGTTTCATAAGAGCAGGCGGTTCAACCGGATGAGGGCTTTCCGGTTTGATGGGCTTTTTTGACCTCCAAGGGGTAGCACATTTAAACTAGCACAGTGTGCTAGACAGAAAGGATCCTGCTCCAAGGGATCCTTTCTCACGGGAGGGGAAGCAACTTGTGGGATCTTGGGTGAGGCACAGGGCCACAGTGCTGAGCAGTAAGGTGAATTTCATGTTTCATGTTAATTTCATGTTCATGTTGACTTCTAAAATCTAGGTTAACATGTTTCCTTCGACTTGGGGATAGCGATGCGATCCTCTAGCTGAACACCAGGAATAAAACACAGGATTTTTTGGTGGCTGATTTTTAATCCATGTGAGTGTTGTGGAGGAGTGGCCTGAAAAGAAACCAATCTGCATTGAGATGTTAAAGACCTAATTCTTTTTTTTTAGCTCTAGCTGTTAATGGCTTGTCCAATATTGGCAGCAAATGACTGCTGCCTTTTCTGTTGGCAGGGCAAAGGCAAGGAACTGTGGGACTGGAAAGAGCAGCCTTAGTGCCGCTGCCTAGAAGGAAGAGCGGAGCAGCTAATGGAGTCTGCTTCAGTGCATAGATCCTGTCTTTAGGCAGATGGTCTGCTGGGGGGGTTTTCAAGTGGTTTTGTTGAATCCAAGCTAGCTTGAGCTATTTCTCATTGCTCCTGTAGTGTCCATGTGTGTTCTGTTGAGGCAATATGCTTAAGCCCAAAGCTTCCCAGACTAACCCACCTCTTCACGAAATACGGTAACTGCCTGAGCCCAAATTCTCGAGTGGTTTGGATTGCTTGTTTGCTCTCTCTCCAGTAGGGCTTTGATATTTTGTCGCTGCCGATGAAGCAGCAGCTGCAGAATGAAGGCTGTTACCTGGATGTGCTCTACTGCCAAAACCTTGTGATTTTGGTGTGCTTTTGCTTTTGACTGCGCATTGGAAATGCCACAGCAGACTTTTGGGAAGCACTGGCAACATGAGCTGACTTCAGCAGGATGTGCGGTGTTGAGAAAAAACCCAAGCAGCCCCGAGTTTGCCAGACTGGCACTGAAAACTAGGACCCTCAGTATTGAAGGATGCTTTGGGAAACTAGTCAAGTGTGTCTCAGTTTTAGTTTGGTAGACGTCCGTGATCAACGGCTCTCAGCAAAAGGCCCGAGAGATGCTTTTTGGAAAGCAAATTCTGATGTGCCTTTCTGAGCTGAGCTCTCACTCCTTTTCTTCCCGTGACTGGTGAGAGAAAATCCAATGGTCAGTGGATTTTGCAATCCGGGAAGTCTGTGTGGATTTTCTCCCTCTTGTGCTATTCAGTCAACTGGTTAGGGAGCGTGTTTTCGGGAAGGAAATGTAGAAAATTAGAGCTGCGTTTTACCATTGGAAAATCAATGGGCACAGGTTTGGTAAGGAAAACACATGAGACTGAAAGAGATCTTGTGGGCTACAGTCAAGGAGAAAAGAGTTGAACGCTTCCTAGTACGGAAACTTCCTTTTTTCCCTCCATTGGAAAAGACCTCTGGTGCTTCTTAAATATTGGAAAATGCTTTGAGTTAGCTCATTTCATGAATCCCATTTGTGCAAGTCATCAACAGGTCAATGAAGAAACTGTAACAAACCCAGACCAGAGTGAATTCAGAAAATAAACTGGAAAGTGAACAGCTGCTTTCGTGGACAGTGTCCTAGATGTGGTTTCTGGCACTGTCTTTCACTGTTGTTGATTATTTCCATGCAGTTTCTTGTAACAGGGCATGTTTAGCGCAAGCCCCATTAGCAGGGGATTAAAAAGGCATCTGGAAAAGGTTTATCTCCTTAACTCTGTATTGGAGAGCAGCTTTGGGAAGCAACCTTTACCGCAAGACTGACTTTGTCAAGAAAGCTGCTTGGGGTTTTGTCCCTTCAAAAATCCTGAACCCTCCTTGTCAATCCGTGTTATTCCTTTTGAGATTGCCTTGACAAAGCTTGAATGTTTTTGACTGAAGGCGACTTTGGTCAGAGCCTGCTTTTGTATGCACATAATAGTATGTGTAGGGTTGCCTAATCGCAGCTTTTTGTTGTCCAAGTTTGTTTCTCTGCATTCGGGAAGGGCCCACGCATCTTCTGAGTGTTATAGCTCTAGTGAGAATCAGCCGTTGCAAATCTTGCCTTGACTGTAGCCTTTTGGCTCTGCGTTAGCATGAGAGTGAAGTAGTGAGACTTCAGCTGGACAAAAGGAGCAAAATATCTGGCTCCAGGAGATCCTCCTGTTGGTTCCTAGCACAGGCATTAAGTGATCTCCAATGGCCTTTTTCCTGTGCGTTTCCCACGGGTGTGAGGGGGTGTAAGTCTTTCACTAGGATGCCGCTCGAAGGTGGACGCTGATGTGGAGGAAAGACACATCCAACAAAGTGTCCGTCAAAAAAATATATAATTTTTTTATATTATATAATATATAATTCCAAGAAAAATAATGCAGAAACATGAAATTAGATCCTGTTTCCACTTCCACCTCTGGCATTTCAGTCAGAAAATGATCTCTTTATTACAGTCATGCTAAGAGCAGGGAATGGAATGGGATACAATGGAGAGGCGAGGAAGCGAAGCGAAGCGAAGCGAAGCGAAGCAAAGAGAAGAGAAAAGAAGAGAAGAGAAGAGAAGAGAAGAGAAGAGAAGAGAAGAGAAGAGAAGAGAAGAGAAGAGAAGAGAAGAGAAGAGAAGAGAAGAGAAGAGAAGAGAAGAGAAGAGAAGAGAAGAGAAGAGAAGAGAAGAGAAGAGAAGAGTTTAGTGGGTAGATGTTGCAAGGGATCCCAGTGTTTTGGAGAAAGCACGGGAGCCCTGCCAGGTGTGGGAAGGATCCTTGCACCCAAGGTTGATCAGGCCAGGAGCCTTTGGCGGCTCTTGGGAGCCCCTGAGATGTGTCCGGGTTGAGGCAGAATAGGGCTTGGTCATCTCCTGGGAGGAGGGACCAGCCTGTGGGAGGAGGAAGCAGGTAATGCTCACATACTCAGAGAATAGCCGATCGCCAGCACTGGGGTCAGGAAGGAATTTTCCCCCGGGGCACATTGGCACTGGTTCCTGCGGTTTTTTTTGCCTTCCTCTGCAGCATTGAGCACGGCCCCTTGCCAGCGCTCCTTTGGGCCATTTTGGTTAGGTGTCTGCTGCTCCTGCTCCACATAGGTGGCCCTCGTGCCCCGCATCCGGGGGGAAGAAGCTTTCTAGTCTCTAAGGGCGGGCCCTCAGGGTGGCCCCCATGGGTTGCTTCTTGTGCTCTGTAGCACTGAACACAGCCCCTTGTCAGGGCTCCTCTGGGCCCTTTCGGCTCTCTTCTTGCCAGCTGCTCTTGCACCTCCAAGGCACCACTCGTGCCCTGGCTCTCTCGGGCTCTCTTGCCCATTGCAAGTTTGGAGCGGGAGTGAGCCCTGCTCTTCCTGTGGCTCCATGTCGCCAGGGGTTCTTGCTCGTTTTGGAAGGCGACAGGTGTACTTGTCATTGGTATGTGTCATACTTTTGAAAATGCCTCAAGGTACCACCCACGTTATCTTCTTCTGTTGTGTGTGATTGGTACCAATGCCCATTCATCCAGTTCTCGCTGTTCAAGACAAAGGAACTCCTTGGCCTTTATTCCTGCTACAACTTTCTGTGGCTCTGTGGCTTTCCTTTGCCAGGCTGCAAGGGATGTGTTTTCAAGCTAAACTGCATCGGCCTGTTCCTGGCCACACGTGTGAATTGTGTTCATGCTTGTGAGCACTGGCTCGGAATAATAACGCAGAAGCATGAAATTAGATCCTGTTTCCACTTCCACCTCTGGCATTTCAGTCAAAAAATGATCTCTTTATTATAGTCATGCTAAGAGCAGGGAATGGAATGGGATACAATGAAGAGAGAGAAGCAGAGCGAGAAGACAAGAGAAGAGAAGAGAAGAGAAGAGAAGAGAAGAGAAGAGAAGAGAAGAGAAGAGAAGAGAAGAGAAGAGAAGAGAAGAGAAGAGAAGAGAAGAGAAGAGAAGAGAAGAGAAGGAAACAGTTACTGCTTGGCCGGTATTCTTGCTCCACATTCTGTGGCTGTGTGGCTTCCCTTTGCCAGAGTGCAAGGGATGTTTTTTAAAGCTAAACTGAGGAATTCTTCACACTGCACCTGGCTACACAAGCGCAGTGTTTTCATACACGTGAACATCGGCTCTGAAACGGACTCCAAAAAATAAGATAAAATAACATAAAATAAAATCCTGTTTTCATTTGTAACATTTTTATTTGTGTCTTTGAAAGTTTTTTGGAGCTCAAAACTCCCTGGCATTTCAGGCAAATAATGGTCTCATTGTTACTTGACTTGTCATCAGTGCAGGTATAGGATTGGGTAGGGTAGGGTAGGGTAGGGTAGGGTAGGGTAGGGTAGGGTAGGGTAGGGTAGGGTAGGGTAGGGTAGGATACGATAGGATGGGATAGGATAGGATAGGATAGGATAGGATAGGATAGGATAGGATAGGATAGGATAGGATAGAGTAGAATATTTCAGGTGGAAGGGATCTACAACAATCACCTACCTGACCACTTCAGGGTCGACCAAATGTTAAAGCATGGCATTGATGACATTTTCCAAATGCCTCTTACACACTGACAAGCATGGGGCATCAACCACCTCTCCAGGAAACCTCTCCCAGTCTTTGATCACCCTCTTGGTAAAGAAATGTTTCCTCATGTCATGTCCGAAGCTCTCCTGATGGATGCAGCTGTGAGCCATTCCCATGCGTCCTGGCACGGGATCCCAGGGAAAGAGATCAGCACTTCCCTCTCTGCTTCCCCTCCTCAGGAAGCTGTAGAGAGCAATGAGGTCACCCCTCAGCCTCGTCCTCGCTAAACTAGACAAACCCAGTGTCCTTAGCCACTTCTCAGAGCACATGCCTTCCAGCCTCTTCATCAACTTTGTTGCCCTCCTCTGAACACATTCAAGTATTTAACATCCTTTTTAAATGGCCCTGAACCACACACAGTACTCAAGGTGAAGTTGCACCAATGCTAAATACAGTGGGATAACCACCTCTTTGGACTGGCTGGTTATGCTCTGTTTGATGCACCCCCGGATGCGGTTTGCCCTCTTAGTTGCCAGGGTACCCTTTTGTTCAGTCAGTTCTTCACCCAGTGCATCGTCTACCTACTCATCTTACAGCTGCACAACTTGTCCAGAAGGATGCTGTAAGGGACAGTATCAAAAGCCTTACTAAAATCTAGAGAAACTACATCCACTGCCTTCCTTTTATCAGCTAGACAGTTGACCTTGCTGCTGAAGGATATCGAATTAGTTATATAGAACTTTCCCTTGATGAACCTATGTTGACTGTGCCCTATGGTTGCCTTGTCCTTTAAATGCCTTTCAATAGCACCCAGTATGATATAAAACACTTTCCTCCTTTCAGATGGTAGAAACTTTAGCGGGGTCTTCCTGTGTTTTGTCAGTAATGACACTCCACATTCAGGCCACCTAGTGAAGATGGTTATTGTACTGCTGCCTGGAGGCACTCTCGCTGCCTGTACGTTCTCTTGAGAATAATTAGTGCATTAAGTGTCCACAGTTATACAACCTGATTCATGAGAACCTAAGCAGCCTTACTCAATGCACGGTCTGGCTTATCTCACTCTATCTTCTAATGCACTTCATGCCTCTTCTAGTGACGAGAGTATGTAAGGTTGTATTTCTCCTACTAGTTTTATAGAAGTAACAGGCAGCAGATTAGGGTGAACAACTAAGATAGCCTGCAACATTGCTTATTTTTAATAGCAGCAGACAGACACATTTTTTGTCAAAGTGTTCTTCTGTTCTTTACTCACACTTTCCCCTTCCCTCTATTAAGCTGTGAGAAAGTAAAAAGCTTGCATAGACATAGTCCAGGACTTGTTACGAGAACTCTTTTTCCTTATCAAATAATGCATTAATAACCAAAAGCCTTGCTTTCCCCTCGGGTTTCCCCACATCCAAAGGAATGCATATGGTATAAATGCCTGTATTTACACAGTCTGAAAGTCCAGAGGAACCTACAGGGACACCCAGAAGCTGTGGCCAGTGCATGGCCACCAAAGGCAGAGACAGCCCCCGGCCCTCCTGGCACGGGGACTGCCTCGGGGCCAGCACCCCAAAGGCCTTCCTCTGAAGGATGCTGGGCGGAGGAGTGGTGGGCGGGGCTGCACAGGAGGGGCCCCATCACCCCTGTGTCACAGTGCCACCACCTGGCAACGCAGCAGTCACAATGTCTCAGGGCAGGATAAAATCCTCCTGCGTGCTGGTGCCAGAGCTGGCCCAGGGGCAGCCCGAAGACATCCAAGAGGAAGTTCTGGAGGAGCCCGTGGAAATACTTGGAGGGGTCTGAGAGAGGAAGACCAGAGGCTGGACCAGGCTGCTGGAGGTTCTCCTCTACAAGGCCAACTCCCAGCGGGGCCGATGAAAATTCTACCTCAGCCTTTGAGGAACAGACACCAGCTTCTCAGGAGATGAGAAGAATCACCAATCCCTGGAGGTGTCTGAGGCTATCAGGCCTTCTCAGCTGAATGAGCAGTGGTAAGATCAAGGGAATGTCTTCTTGAGGAGCACTGCAGAGCTTACCATCCTCGTCCCCTGTGGAGCAAGGGGCAGCAGCTGTAAGAAATGGCATGCACAGATGTTGCAAGGGATCCCAGTGTTTTGGAGAAAGCACGGGAGCCCTGCCAGGTGTGGGAAGGATCCTTGCACCCAAGGTTGATCAGGCCAGGAGCCTTTGGCGGCTCTTGGGAGCCCCTGAGATGTGTCCGGGTTGAGGCAGAATAGGGCTTGGTCATCTCCTGGGAGGAGGGACCAGCCTGTGGGAGGAGGAAGCAGGTCTTGCTCACATGCTCAGGGAATAGCCGATCGCCAGCTCTGGGGTCAGGAAGGAATTTTCCCCCAGGGCACATTGGCACTGGTCCCTGGGGGTTTTTTGCCTTCCTCTGCAGCACTGAGCATGACCACTTGTCAGGGCTCCTCTCCTCCATTTAGGCTAGGTTACTGCCTGCTGCACATGCGCCACAAACACGGCCTCTCGTGCCCTGCAGCTCAGGGGAGGAAGGCTTTTTTTTCCCCCCACGGTGGGCTAGCATGCGTCCCCGGGGTTTTTTTTGCCTTCCTCTGCAGCATTGAGCACGGCCCCTTGCCAGCGCTCCTTTGGGCCATTTTGGCTAGGTGTCTGCTGCTCCTGCTCCACAAAGGTGGCCCTCGTGCCCCGCATCCGGGGGGAAGAAGCTTTCTAGTCTCTAAAGGCGGGCCCTCAGGGTGGCCCCCATGGGTTGCTTCTTGTGCTCTGTAGCACTGAGCACAGCCCCTTGTCAGGGCTCCTCTGGGCCCTTTCGGCTCTCTTCTTGCCAGCTGCTCTTGCACCTCCAAGGCACCACTCGTGCCCTGGCTCTCTCGGGCTCTCTTGCCCATTGCAAGTTTGAAGCAGGAGCGAGCTCTGCTCTTCCTGTGGCTCCATGTCGCCAGGGGTTCTTGCTCATGCAAGTCTCATGAGCAATACTAAAATCGCTAATTAGTCAGGCAAGCAGCACAGCCAGGTTGATAAAAGCAACTTTCTGATGTGTCCAGCACTCTTTCCGATGCCACGGGCACTTTAGATGGGCTCTACAAAATCACCATGGAAGCTGGCTGTCAGCATCACTCGTGGTAATACTCGTGTCTCCCACTGGATATTGGTGACGCCTTTTTCTGCGCAGCTCAATGAGCAACCCGAAGAAATGCTGCCGCCAGCGTGTTCTGTGTGATGGAGCTCAGGACAGAGAGGCGCAAGGCAACAAGGCGTAGCGCAGCTCCTGCTATGTCTTTTTGGCTGGTTTCAGCAACTTACGCTTGGGAACAACCTTTTGCGCCTAGGGCCTGCCTTTCTGCAGTCCCTATGTGATGTTGCTTTCAATGCTGAAGCCAGACCTGGGAGCTCTTCCCTGAGGAGTAACGTGCTGCAGTGTCATCTGTAAACATGTCCCCAATGTCCTGTGTGGAATGTAGACTGCACCTGGGAATTGCAGCATTTCCTAAAGACACTTTTGGAAGGAGTCAGGCTCCACACCTCTCAAGCCCTGATGCAGACTGCCCGATTCCAATGGGAATTGTGTCAGTTGCTCCTGATTGTGTCTGAAGTCAATAGGAGTTTGGGCAAATCTGGAAGTGATCCAGATGCATACTCCAAACCTCCCGTGAGGTCCTCAATTGGTCCCTGCTGCATCTAGGGCCATTGGTTAATGGAAATACTCTGAAGGCTCTAGTCGGTAGGAATCATCTCATGTTGAGTAATGCAAATGGCATTATAGTGGTGAGCAAACGATCCCCTTTTTCTCCTCAATGCACTGAAGAAGGGCTGTTTTCACTCGGGGCTGTTCTGCTCCGACAAGGGACTGGGTGGAAAGAGCTGCCCAAGTGCAGCAGCCCTCCTGCTTGTGTGTGTTCAGAGCTGCCTTTTTGCACCTTGCTGCTTCTCGGTCTGTCAGTAATGTAGCTGCAAGTCAGCCGTGAATGAACAAGTGCTGTTTCATTCTAGCGCATGTCACCACGGTGCCAAATGGGGTTTCGTATTCTGTCTCTGAGCACAATGAAGCTAGGCATGTGTTTAAAAAGAGAGAACTGGAAGGACATGAAAATACACGATTAAGCAACAGAATAGTTTGGATTTTTTTTCGGTGAGAGGGAGAGGGGGGAGGTAGTGGATAAAAAGCAAAAAAACACAACCAAACCCCCCAAAAAGCCCTCCAAAACCAAACCAGACCAAAAAGCCCCACTGTTTTTACTTCTGTACTGAGCAAACTTGATATGAAGTGCCTGAGGTGCAGCAGGACTGTGAGTTGAGTGTGTTCCCTGGTTTGCCGCAAGGGCTGGGCTCCAGTAGCCCGTGCTGGCTCCATGGCTCCACGTGGGAGCAAAGCAAGTCGTGCTGTTGATTAGAAAGCAAGGTGTAAAAAGATAGCTGACACCATGGCGGGCTGCTTACTGGCTGCGGGCATCAAGACCTTAAAAGCCAGAGGAGCTCAGGACCTGACAGAGGTGTTTTTTTCTGTGGACCCAGTTTTCACAGCAAAGCTCCGCTTCCGTCTTTTCTTCCTACCACCAAGACGAAGATTTTGTCTCCGTGTCTCATGAGCCAGAGATGCAATGCGGCTTCCCTGCCCATTGGCAAAGCACACTTGCATTTGAATGCTCCCGTACTTCTTCTTTGATCAGTAAGAGTCAGGAAGCAGGCAGAAGAGATGAGCCCATGGCTTGTATCCCACCAAAGAGAGTAGGGCAGCAAGGTGGGGGCAATCAAGGTCTCCTCTGCTGTTGTGAATACCAAAAGGTGCAGTAGTGAAGTGCATGTGGGAGCTAGCCAGGATGATTTTCTAGGTGGTAATGGGTGAGGAAAATCAGAGAGGAGAGCATTTTTTATGTTTTTCAATCATTTTTTCTTGGCTTTTTTCTTGGGTTTTTACTGGGTTTTTACTGGGTCTTTCTTGGTTTTGATTGGTTTTGGAATTGTTTCTTGGCCAGTCTTGCCAAAACTCCTTCCTGTCAGAAGCGAACTCTTCTGTTTCTCCAAAGGCAGAGCTGTCTCTTCTTGAGTGGTTTGGATTGCTTGTTTGCTCTCTCTCCAGTAGGGCTTTAATATTTTGTCGCTGCCGATGAAGCAGCAGCTGCAGAATAAAGGCTGTTACCTGGATGTGCTCTACTGCCAAAACCTTGTGATTTTGGTGTGCTTTTGCTTTTGCCTCCCCGCAGGTGCGACCCCTCTACGCTTTTCCTCTTCGCACCCTCCAGCGGGGCAAATAACCAAGTTAGCTGCCTTGGGTGTTAGAGCACTAAGTGTGAGCAAGAGCCTCTCTGCATACCATTCCTTGGCATCAACTATAAGCATAGGTCTTATCACTCTGAGAGGGAGGAGTTTCTGCACAATGTGCTGTTAATTGCAGTAGTTAGTAGAGGCTTAGCTAAAAAGTGAAGTTACTGAACAGAACACTGGTTCTGTTTTACTTCAAACCAGGACAGGTGCTACTTGTTCCCACGATGTCATTGGTGGAGTTGATGATTTCTGTTAAAGAGAAATGAGAAAAGAACGGTCTCGGAGGGGAAGGCCAGACAGGTTACCCCCTTCTGTGATGCAGGATATGTCATAGGCTTTTCTGCAGGGAGCCATAAATCAGCTTTTGCAGTTGGGCACACAGCACAAGTTCCCACCACTCCAGTAATTTTACCTCTTTGCCATCCAGGTCTTAAGCCCATCTCGTCAGCACCTTGTTGTGTAACAATTGAAATTTCCTGCAGGATTAATTAAAAATGTTGTTAATTGCTTTTGAGGACCAACTGGAATTCAAACAGAAGGGTCATTCTCATTTAGCCATTGGTAAGTTTCTACTTTCCAGACAGGTAGGTCCAGTCGCCGTGCAGGCACAATTCGTTTTTTGGGTTTTATGTTTTGTACCTGCTCTCTGTATAGGGGAGGAGGGGTAAATTTTCTCCCTTGAAGCCGGCGAGGGAGGAGTTGGAGTGTTTGCATGGTCGTGTTTCCGGAACTCTTGAATTAGACTCAGAATGATGCCAGGAGGCTGTTTCTGAATCGCGGCTCTAGGAATTCCTCGAGCCAACAGTTGTTTCCGTAGTTCCTTTCTCCACTCCTGGCCCCTTAACTTTCTGTCAGAGGATTTGAGTTCCTGGGGACATGCATATGATTCATAGTCTCATGCATTACCATTGCCCAGGATGGACCTCCCCGTGACCGGACTCATCTTTACCCTCACCCTCTTCAGTGGCCTGTATTAAATCTATAAATTCATGGAGATTTAAGTTCCTCTGGATGCCATCTCTTTTTGCAATAAGGAAAGGTTTGAGTGCGAAAGGGGCTCCTTTTATTAATGGTTTAAGCATGGCAGGAGTTACAGGTGCCGAGACAGGAGCACCAGTGCAGTCACATTCATGCACGGCTTGAATAGAGGCAGCCTTTGTAAAAGCTGGGGAGAGCTCATTTAGAGATTTGCTCGGTATTAATAGGGGTTCTCCCCTCTCTGAGACATTCATGCCACCAGCCCAATATGCTACTCTGCTGGTGAGTGAGTGGGAGTCGTTCAGGGGATCGGGGCCGGCATGTAAAAAGACGCCAGGGACCAGATAGCTCTTGGCTCCCTTGCAACGTAGCAAAACTCCCATAGCTATTCAGTTTCACTTTCTCTAAGCTTACGGCACTAGCCATCTTGTAAACTGGCCATCGGAATTGAAAGGAAATGGGGCTGTGCTTTCTCCTTTACCGCTCCAAGGTCCTGTAGTTACTTCTGATAGAAAAATTGGTCTGACCAATAGTAGGGGAGGCTCAGGGGGATGACAAAAATTAGCTTTGGTCCTTTGTCCTACCTGCCCATCTTGCAGCCACCTCACCAGGGTCTGGGGCTCTCACGTAGGATTAGCCAATGTGTCAGGTACCCAAGGATATTGAAAACAGGGAAAGACTCGTTTACATCAGTTGTTTATATTAGTAGCATGTCCCTTCTCCCCAGGGAAGGTGTTACACACCTGCAGATTGTGTTTGTCTTCATGAGGATGTTAATGCTCTATAAAACACTGCTGTGGAGCAGGTTTTCAAAAGTGTGCCACATTTGGCTATTAAAACACATGGGCATTTCCTTCAAGAGCAGCAGCTCGGCTTTTGGCAGCCTGACCTCCTTGGGCTTTTCAGTTTGCCAAGCAGGAACAAGGTACCCCACTATGGAACGAGCCGTGTCTTCGAGGAGTGCCATATTTGAGAAGTGTCCATGTGTAGGAAACTTCTAAAGAAGCCTGTTGTGCTTTGGGTGTCAGAGTCGGACCGATAGCGACTCTGTCCTTGCTTTAGCTATCAATGTATGCAATGGAAACCACGGCTGCTTTTTCTTACTGTAACAGAAGCTTCGCCTTTTCTGAGTAGGTACAAACTGGGAAGGCAAGGTGGGGTGGTTTTGGACAACTTGGCCACTGACATGAACGCTCGATATTCTCTTTTATTTCTTTCCCCTCCAGAGAAGGGAGAGCATCTGCCTTCGTGGAGAGAAGGATGAGAGAGAACAGACAGACACAAGTTCAAAAAAGAAACTAAACCGCTTTAATGAAAATATCAATAAAAAAGAAAAAGAAAACAAAGAAAGATATACGCTGTCTACAAAACTGTTTCAAGAAAACAAAGGTCCTTTTATTGTGAACATCGCGTGCGGGAGCCCAGGAGTCACAGGGGTTCAGCCACTAACAGGGAATCGGCACCTACAAGGACAGAGTCAGAAAGCACTGGTAAACCCCCAAAGGTGGGAAGAGGCAGGACTTGGTTCCCCTTCCTTTGGGAAACACAGCTGACAAGGAATGGTTTCTGGCCCAGCAGAGGGAGCTACTGCTGGCACTGAGCAGGGGATGGCTCTGGCGCCTTGTCCCCACGGGGAATGCCCTTAGAGACTGTGCGTGTGCAGAGATGCACAGTGCCCCTGTGTCACGCAGCAGGGCTCCATCGGGAGCCCCTGGGAAGCTGCCATGGACTTCTTTCCAAACCCTGCGCAGCACCATCCCTCGCCGTCCCTTGCCAGCCACTTGGACTGACTTCGAGCAGTTTAAGGAGTTGGCAAAGATGGGAAGCAGAGCCTGGTACTCACCTGGGCTTCTTCACCTTCTGCACCTTTCTTCTTTTCTTCAGTCCCTGTCTTTTTCTTCCTTCTTTTCTCTTCTTGATGGTATTCCATCTCCTCTTCCCATGCCTCGGGTCTCTTCCTTTTTCTTCCGTTTTCTGTTGCCTGGAGGGAGCCTGCAAACCTTTCCAGCCCACAGTGGGATTAGATAGGTAAACCTGAGATCAACTGGATTAATCAGGTCTACATTTAAGCAAAGCTCACTCATTTTACCTTCTTTCCTCTGAAAGGCTCCCTTGTTCTTTTGCGGACCCCAGGGAGTCTACCGTGCTCTCTGGGGTGGTTGTAGGCCAAGCGGCAGGTGCCTAAACCAGAAATGTTGGCATTAGCAGATTGCAAGGGACGCCCTGCAGTAGTAAGCGACCGTTTGGCAAATTGTTCCCTTAGCTCTCTAGAGAAGATGCCTTGGGCTGCTTGGCATTAGCCCTTTCTTCCAAGGGCCTCGCACGGGAACACAATGTTCGCATGGGTTTGTGACACTGCTTATTTGGGGGGGCATTCAGCAGGGAGCCTGTGGTCCTGCTGTGGGCAAATCTTGCCCGCTTCATTCTGCTGTGGTTTCTTCTGCCCTCCCTAAAAAGAGCTCTGCGGATAACCCTTTGGTGCAACACCACCTTGTGCGGTGGGAGGCTTTTCTTTTGAAAACTGCCTTTCTGCAGGTATTTTGTAGGTATTTCCTTTGACTAAGCAAGTGCCTAACAGATCAGAGAAACAGCCTTTCCGGCTTCACTTCCAATGACTCGTTAAGAAGTTCCCCCCTACTCGAGACACGTTGTCCCAGTGTTTGTGGACCTGCCATACCTCTACCACTTCTGATCCTGCCTCTGTAACCGTCCCTGCACCTTTCTGGATGACAAGGAAAGCGAGTGGTGCTTCCAGGTAAGCTTTTGCCTGGTGCTCCACGTCTGTGTCGCCTGCATGTTCATGTTCTTCTTCCACAGGCAGCTCTGGAAAGCAAAAGCACATGCAGCAAAAGTGACTTGTTAGAAGTGGACAACAGCTGAAGCAAAACCCACCCAAAGCCCTACACCAGCTTTCAGCCCAGGCTGTGACAACCCTCACTCCCTCCTCATACCTGTGCATCTGTCCATGAGCGCTGGCGACTCCTCAGCTGAGGGACAGGGAAGGCCAGCCACTTCTTCCCCAAAGATCGCACAGCTGTTTTCAATCATAAATTCCACCAGCACATTTACCTGCACACATCACAGCCTTGGTTTCAGGGCAGGTGGCTGAGAACATGTCAAGCCGCCTTTCCTGCTCCTGACCCTTGCCTCTGCGCAGAAGGCTGTGGCCGTGGGCTGCTCTTCAAGGAAGCCACCCTGCCAGCTCTGGCTCAAGAGAGGAGGCAGCCAGGGACCTCTGAACAGCCCAGCTGTGATGGGCCGGGAAGGCTGCAGCCAGCTGCTCAATCCAGCATACCTTTTCAGTCACCTGCAGCATGGCCTCCAGCGGGAGCAAGTCCTCGTTGGCTGGACTCAGCAGGTTTGGCCCAACGCAGATGGCCAGGTTGCTGGCGCTCATCCTGCTGGTGGAGGCGTTGTGGCCGATGTGCTGGAGGAGGGAGAGCAGCCGCTTCAGGAGGAGGACATTGGCTGCAGGCAGCTTCTCGGCCACCCTGAAGGAACAGGAACACAACCATAATAAAGCATATGCTGCCCATAGCCATCACCAAAGGTGGCCCGAGGCAGGTTGGAGGCAGCGGCTGTGTTGCGCAGCTTTGCAGGTGCTCTCAGGCAGCAGTGAGGGCTCCTGCTGAGCCGGCAGGCTTCTGCCCACACTTACGCTTTCAGCTCTTCCACTTTTGCCTGCCTGCTTGTCCCCTCCATTGCTCTCATCCATTCCTCGTAGAGATCGCTGACGAGGAGCTTTGAAGGGATGCTTCGGAGGAAGTCCTGCAATGCCAAGGGCTCCCGGTGAGCCTTTGAACACCCCAGGCCAGCCAGGAGCTCTTCCAGCTGCAGGTCAGAAGCGCTCACCTTCAGGATGACAGCCAACAGGAGCGCAGGCTGGATTGCGAGGTCCACATCCTTGCCGCTGTCCAGGGTCTCCCACAGCTCCCGAAGCGATGCCCCACTTGCAGCTCTTCTGAATATCCCCTCTGTCGATGGTCCTTGCTGATAGAGGATATCCAGAAGGTCCTGCAGGAGAGGCTGGGGCTGAGGAGATGTCTTCAAACAGCGGTAGGCAGTGCACCTCCACAGATCTGGCTCCTTTCCCCACAAAGGGGCTGGGACCAGCATAGTGTTCTGGGGGTGAAGAGCCCAATCTCCACTGCCCCATGCCCAGAGCTCCTGGGAACACCCACCTCCTGTGCGGAGCAGCCGGAGGGAGGGCTGGGGACGCCTTCTCCAGGCTGGCTCACCTGGATGGGCTGGGGCAGCGTGCCGGCCTCCCCGCAGAGGGCAGCCAGGGGCTGTCCAAAGAGTGCCCTGCTGCAGCCAGAGCCCGCCTGCCCAGGGACCTGGGCAGCGGCTGGGGTCCGCCGCAGAGCAAAGGGCCAGGGTAGCCCCTTCCTCCTCCTGCTGCTGCTGCTCCCTCCTGCTGCAAAGGAGGAAAGGGCAAGAGCACGTCAATGGAGACCACCAACCCAGCGCTCGGGGAGGCTGCCCTGCTCTGCCCTGCCCTGCCTGCAGTGCAGTGCGGAAGGATGGGCAGAGAGCCAGCAGCTGGAACCGCGGCTCTGGCTCGGATGCTCCTGAGAGCCAGCATGCCACCAGCCCTCGCCCTGCCCTCCTCCAAGCCGTAGGCAACAGCAGAGCCTCCGTGTCCCCGCAGAACCACGTCCAGCAGGCGCTGTCCCGCAGGTCTCCTTGCTCCTCCAGGTGACGTCCTCCCTCGGGCTGCCACACCTGAATGGGGACACTCAAGGGACAAGTGAGCAAGGATCCTCCTAGCTCCGATCAAGGAGCGGGGAGCCATTGCCTGGCTCTGGGGACAGAGCTGAAGCAGGCAGCACCTTGAGCGCTCCGCACTGTCGTCAGGTCCCGAGGGCTCATCTTTCTCCTGCTGCAGTGTGATAGGCACCAACTTGCAAAAGGTGAAGGGCTGCAGCATCCTCAGGTCTGCAGACGTGACAGTTGCAGGAGGAATAAAGCCAGGGAGGCCTTTCTTTCCACAACTTACCTTGTGAGCAGTGAAGTCCTCCCTCCTTATGAGATGGGGCCAGCTGCGGCCCTTGCTTGGGATCATCCTGCAAGAACCAGACAGCGCTTAGAGAGCAGCCCCGCAGTAGACAGGACCACCGGCGAGCTTCCATCCGGCACCAGCAGCCTGAGAGCGTCAGAGCTGGGACCCTCTGCCTTCCCAGGCTCTCTGCCCCACACAGCAGGTTTCCTCCCAGCACCGCCAAGCAAGGATGTGCCGGCGTTCCTGGTGGTTCCCTAATCCCCTCTTCCTTTTCGAGTGGCACAGCAGGGCCCTCCTCCTTCCCTCCCGCACAAGCTCACCCCACTCACTGCACATCTCGGTACAGCCAGGGGTGAGGGAAAGGCCCTTCTCACCTTTGCCTGGCCCTCCAGCAGCCTCTCCAGGCTCCTGCTGTTGAGTGTCCTCCACTGGGAAGGGAAGAAGGAGTGGAGGAAGGTGAGCACCAATGTCTGCTGCTTGGCTGGAGGAGCAGTGCTCAGGGACAGAGCCCAGAGCAGAGAGACACTCACGGCATAATGGCGGCGGCTCAGCTCCTTCTCCAAGTGCTGGATGGATGGCAGGCAGGACACCCGGGCTCTCTTGTCTCCGTCCGGTGTCCTGTGCGCCGGGCAGGGACAGGGAGGGAGCTGGGTCAAGCCCAAGCTGCCTCTTCTCTCTTCTCAGGCAGCTCTGCCTGACAGCTGCCCACAGCTGCGGGGGCACCTCTCCCCAGATGGGGAGCTGTGTTCCCCCATCCAGCTGTGCCTGGAGCACCCCCACGGCTTACCCCAGCAGTGTGCCCACCCACAGCTCCTTCAGCGCACGGGAGCTGCAGAAAGAGAGGAGAAACCGCCTCAGGCCCCACTGACCCAAAAAACCCCTGGGGTTTGCAGAACCTTGCACAGCCCTGCCCCATGGAGAAGGACACAAGGGCACGACGAAGCCCCGTGCGGCAGGACAGAGGCGCTGCCCAAGCCCTGGCTGCCTCTGTCCTGCCATAGCAGCTGCTTCTGCCCTCCCCTTCTGGGGACCAAAAGATGACCAGGGAACGCAGGACGTAGAAATGCCCCTATCCCTCCCTGCCGGCGTGCTGCCCGCTCCCTGCCCAGGCCCTGCTCGGAGGGCAGAGGCCCTTCACAGGATGCCGTGGGCATGCTTGGGAACATCTCCTGCCCAGCCATGGGAGGTGGCACCACCACTCACCCAAAAGTGGCCACGCAGGAGCCGCTGGGCCAGCTGAGGATGATGGAGGTCCCATCCTCATGGCTGCCCTCCTCTTCTGCCACCGCCTCCTTGCCACCGCTCAGCACCCACAGCTGGTCCAGGGCCAGGCGGAGCCGTGGGCGCAGGCTGGTGCCCCGTCTGCAGAGAGGAGAGGCAGGCAGTGAGCTGGAGGTGGCCTCCTTGGGGTCCCCCCGGGCAGAGCCCTGTTCCCCTTCCTGCCGTTGGGACAGACATGGGTGCATCCAGCTGGAAGGTGCCCGCGGGGGCTGGGGCTGGTGCCAGGGTGTCCCTGCCCCGCTGCCAGGGCCAGGGCTGGGAGAAAGGCAGCTGGGCTCGCAGGCTCTTACTGCAACTTGGCGATGACCAGCTCCTGCTGGAGGAGGAGAAGGCGCCTCTCGCTCCTCTTGCGGCCCCGGGTCAGCCGCACGTCCGCGCTCAGCACCGCCTCGGCCTCGCTGACAGCCTCCCTGCAGAGCAGAGAGCGGCGGGCATGAGAAAGGCTGCTGCTGCGGGGCCCGGCCGTGCCCGCGTGTCCCCGAGCCCCAGGGAGAGCCCACCTGGAGCCACAGCAGCAGTTGGCCTGGCCCATCCCGCCCGGGACAGGAGGACCCTGGCCGTGCCCCAAGGACACGGCCCAAGCAGCCACAGCAAGGATGGGACGCGCGGTGCTGGTGCTGCTCCGTGCCAGCACAGCTCCGTCCTGCTGTCTCTGGTGGCTGTTGGCTCCAACTGACCGACACCGGGAGCCCAACGGAAAGTGGGCGGGCACTGGGGGCACTGGGGCGGGGCTTCTCTCCAGTATGGCCGTCTCCCTCTGGCTGTACTCGTTTGCAATCCCATCGAGTGCTGTGTCTAGTTAGGAACCCTTTCTTTTTGTCTTTTTTTTTCCCCTTTTCCCTTTCCCTTTTCTTTTCTTACCATGGACAGATAGTGGGTTTAGAACTCATCCCAAGTGCCCTGCAGTCACACTATGCAGATGACATCGGAAACCTCTCCCTCTCCCCCTGATTCCTCCTCACACCTCCCCACACTGCTCACACAGCTCTGTCTTTCACAGCAGCTGGATCGCCACGCACTGTGCGAATGCTGATTTCACCTTTACTAACTATTTACTAAGAACAGCGTATTTCTCCACTTTTACCTGGATTGAGAAAGGTAGCAAGGAAAGACTTTGGGAAAGAGTTACAAGAGAAAGTTGCAACAATATGGGAATGGTGGCAGATGAGATAAGGGCCAAAGCCAAGAGGTTCCGTAAATTGTAAATACAAATACGGAAGCCGTCTTAAGATTGCATGGAAGGAATCAAGAGTGGTGACACGGGGTCCTTCTCATGCTCCCAGCCCCGACCCTCTTTTAGTTGCAAACCATTACCCCTTGTCCTATGGCAACAGGCCCTGCTAAAAACTTTGTCCCCATCTTTCTTATAAGCACCCTTTCAGTGTTGAAGGCTCTCCCCAGAGCCTTCCCTTCTCCAGGCTGAACAGCCCCAACTCTCTCAGCCTTTCCTCACAGGAGAGGTGTTCCATCCCATCAATGGCTTTTGTGGCCCTTCTCTGGACCCACTCCAACTGAACAAATTTTTATCTTAGTATCCAAAAAAAACCCCAAACATTCCCACTCCTAGATGATACTTATTTCTTCTCTTCTGTTTTTAAATTCTGGGTTTGTTTCTGCCCTTGGGAAGGAAGGACTATCACCAATGTCCCGTGTCACTTAGGAAGAAAAAAAGAATATGGCAGCAGAATTTGGAAACAGTCCCTGTTTCCTGAAGAGCGAGCATTTGAAGAATGAGGACCGTGACCAGACACACACAAAAGAGCAGGAGGAGGAGGAGCAAGAGGAGGAGGTGGGTGGTATTTTCCAAAGTATTACACTTGGCAATGCTAATCCTCCGTTTTGCCCTCCAAGAATTGCTCCGCTCTGCTTCTTGGCCCGTGATGAGAGAGAGCCCGAGAGCGCCAGGGCACGAGTGGTGCCTTTGAGGTGCAGGAGCAGCCGGCCTGAACCGAGCCCAAAGGGCCCGGAGGAGCCCTGACACGGGGCAATGCTCAGTGCTACAGAGGACAAGAAGCAAACTTGGGCACCGCCCTGGGGGCCGCTCCTTGGGGCATAGAAAGCTTCCTTTACTGTTTTGCCTCTTAGCACAGCTTCTAAAAGTCTAGGTATTAGAAAGAATCCAAAGATATTTCATTAGCAGAAAAACTCGCAGAATTCCAAGACGACAGCAAATCTTGATATTTGAAACAATATTAAGCAGGTATACACGACCCATCCCTTTTTTGCCACTAAAACTAACATACAGTGCCCTCCCTATTTGTTCTTCTTTCAACAAACTGCACGTCTTTTGCCAAGGAGAGCTGCATCAAGGAGGTGAGCATCTGATGGCCTTCAAAGCATGAAAACTTTCGGAGCCCATGAGTTGGTCTGCAATACACAGTTTGATTGTACAGCTGGAAGATTTGTGATACACCCTGTATTAAATAAATGCTGATTAAGAAAAAGAATAACATCAGAATGTTACAATTTGAGAAGTGCCTGCTTCTGTGCAATTGCACTTCCTGGTGATGGCAGATCCCCAGTGCAGGCGTCCTATGACTTTCTAGGGTATTTTCCAACCAATACCTCAAGCACTGAATCAGCAGCATGTTTCCGTGCGTGCCAGCAATAAGAACAGGAATACTGCTACTGATTTCCCTCTTACTCAGTTGGAAAGTGACAGTGCCTGTCCTGACAAGTGTGTTGAATTTCTACCAAAACTTTCTGGAAAGCTCAAAAGGTTTTACAAAGCCTGGAAACTACAGGCCGGTCAGCCTCACCTCTGTCCCTGGAAAGATGATGGAACAGCTTGTTCTGGGTGTCATCTCAAAGCATCTGGAAGAAAAGAAGGTTATGAGAAGTAGTCCACACGGATTCACCAAGAGGACCTCATGTCTGATAGCCTTCTACGGTGGTGTGACTGGATGGGTGGATGAGGGGAGGGCAGCGGATGTTGTCTACCTTGACTTCAGCAAGGCTTTCCACACTGTCTCCCACATCATCCTCACGGGCAAGCTTAGGAAGCGTGGGTAAGATGAATTGACAGCACGGTGGATTGCACAGTGGCTGGCAGAGAGAGCTCGGAAGGTTGTGGTGAGTGGTGCAGAGTCTAGTTGGAGGTCAGTAACGAGTAGTGTCCCTCAGGGGTCAGTACTGGGTCTAGTCCTGTTCAATATATTCCTCAATGACCTGGATGAAGGGGTACAGTGTACCGTCAGCAAGTTTGCTGAGGACACAAAACTGGGAGGAGTGGCTGACACGCCAGCATGACCTGGACAGGCTGGAGAGTTGGGCAGAGAGAAACCTTATGAAATTCAACCTGATGATTTTCTGTGGAAAGGGACCTGGGAGTCCTGGTGGACAACAGGATGACCATGAGCCAGCAATGTGCCCCGCTGGCCAAGAAGGCCAATGGCATCCTGGGGGGCATCAAGAAGAGTGTGACCAGCAGGTCGAAGGAGGTCATCCTGCCCCTCTACTCTGCCCTGGTGAGGCCGCCTCTGGAGTACTGTGTCCAGTTCTGGGCTCCCCAGTTGAAGAAAGACAGGGATCTGCTGGAGAGGGTCCGGCAAAGGGCTACAAAGATGACTGGGGGATTAGAACATCTCTCCTATGAGGAAAGGCTGAGAGACTTGGGTCTTTTTTGTCTAGAGAAAAGAAGACTGAGGGGGGATCTTATTAATGCTTACAAATACTTAAAGGGAGAGTGCCAGGGGGATGGGACCAGTCTTTTTTCAGTGGTGCCCAGCGATAGGACAAGAGGTAACGGGCACAAACTCGAACATAGGAAGTTCCATCTTAACATGAGCAGGAACTTCTTTACTTTGAGGGTGGCAGAGCACTGGAACGGGCTGCCCAGAGAGGTGGTGGAGTCTCCCACTCTGGAGACATTCAAAACCCCCCTGGATGCCGTCCTGTGCACCTTGCTGTAGGTGACCCTGCTCGGGCAGGGGGGGTGGACTAGGTGATTCACAGAGATCCCTTCCAACCCTGACCATTCTGTGATTCTGTGACGTGACAGAACTACTGAAACACAACAGCACATCTACCGGACTGCACTCTGAAAAAGTCTGTACCTTGGTGCAGGTGAAGGCAGCACGTACCTGAAACTCTTCCTAGCCCCTCTTAGAAAATGACGCCGGAGGATGGCTGAGGCCGCACACAGCACGTCGAGGCGCTGCGCAGCCTTTCGGTGACTGGCAGCGGATCCAGCACGGTGGCAGGAGCTGGGCAGCATCTTGTGTCTCCAGAGCAAGTCGATGCCTCTGGCTGAGGTGGTGGCGTTTCGCTGGCTGAAGGAGAAGCGGGGCTCTGCTTGAAGCGCCCTTGCACTGCTTCTGCTTCGCCACCACCTCTGGGTCAGCTTCTAAGGTACAGTCCCCCCGACACTCCCAAACCGGCACCTCAACACACCAGTGGCTGAATTGAGCACCACTCTGCAGAAGGGAAGGAAAAACCGTTCAAAAGCACAGAGATCGTTAACATATCTGTGTCGGACCATCTCCCCCTGACGGGGCTACCTCAGCCCCTCTCCTCCGGGGGGTCTCCTCGGGCCATCTCCCCTCAGCACCCCCAGCAGGGGCTCTCTTTGCCCCTCTCCCCCGAGGATGGGGGTGTCTTTCTTTGCCCAGCCCCTCTCCCCTCGGGCCCCTCGGAGAAGGAGGGAGGGGGCTGCCCTGAGCCCTCTCCCCTCGGACCCCCGCAGGGTCTCTCCGGCCCCTCTCCCCGTCGGGATAGCCCTTCCCCTCCCCGCGGGACCCCGCAGCAGCCGCCCCCCGCCCTCCCCCTCCCCAGCCCGGCGGGCGGAGCGGAGCGGCCCGGCCCGGGCCGTGCTCACGCCGCGGCGGGAGCGGAGCGGAGCGGAGCGGAGCGGTGCGGGCGGGCAGCGGCGCCCTCAAGTTTCCCCTTTCCCCGGGGCCACCGTCCGATCGGGGACAGGGAGGGCCCTGCCACGGCGCCCGGCCGATCCTCCGAGAAACGCGGCAGCGCCCCGGCCCCGGCCGCCTCCCCCCGAGCCCCCGCCTGAGACTCACTCCCGGCCCCGGCCCCGGCCCCGGGACGCGCACACACGCACGGCCGCTCCCGCCTCTGCCCTCCCGCCGGGCAGCGGGGACATTTTGGTGGGGTGGGGGAACAGCCGAGACACAGCCCACGGGCTGCGCTGCCCCCCCTTGCTTCCCCCCGTCCACGGCCCCCCAGCGAGCACTCCCCGGCGTGGGCAGCCCCCGCGGAGGAGGGGGGGGAACTGCCGGCAGGGGGGGCGGCTCTGCCCCGCTCCGCTGGGGGACAGAGCGGGGGGCGAGGCTGTAGGGGCTGAAGGGACTCGTGGGGAGGGCTGGCCGGGAGCTTTCCTCTGCGGGGGGTGCGTGGGGAGGGGGGCAGCCTCAGCGAGGGGGGCACATGGGCAGCACAGAGAGCTCTGCTGCGTCAGGGGGACCCCTGGCCCCGGCGGGGGCACTTGGTGTAGCCCCGCAGAAGGAATGCCGGGGGACAGGATTTGGGGGATGAGCCTCTGGCTGTGCTGAGGTCCAGGGGAAGGAATGTCGCCTCTGATGGACACAGGATGGACACAGTGTGGCCGTGTCCAGGAAAGCGGCACCTTTGCAATTGTCTCCTGCCACGGCAAGGGGATTGTGGCTCTGGGGCTGGAGTTTTGTAGCACTTGAAAGCCAAATCCTGTGGGACCGAGGCACTTTGCACTAAGTGGACACTGAGATTTTTCGTCCCAAGCACAACCACCTCCCTCCCCATCACCTCTCTCCTCTTCATGCACCAGCTCCAAACTGGTTCTGCTTTGTTGCTGAGAGGAGGCAATTTGGGATCCAGGCACCAAAAGTGCAAATCTTGGGAGCAGGAGGGAGAGAAGCGTGCTTGGCTCCTTCCTCCTGGCACGCACAGGGGTGTCCCTGCAGCAGCACGGGCTCTGGCTCCTCCGCACTGGCGTCAGTGGTCCCGTCCCAGGCATTAGCCGGCAAGTGGGAGTTGAGAGCGCTCTGTGGGGATGGGGGGAGATGGGCCAGCGGCTGAAACGAGGCCCCCGGCCTCAGCCCGTGCTCGAGCCCCTGTGTCAGTACATGCCTGCACACCCCGCCGCGATGCCAGCGAGACAGGCTCTGCCCTGGCTTGTTTCAAGGGATGCCATTTGCCCTTCCCTCTGCAAAATGCCCACCGACATTCCTTCTTTAAACTGTCACGGAGACAATTTTGGGTTTTGCGGTGAGGGGATGGCCCACACGGCGGCAGGCTTGCTGGTGTCAGATGGGATTCACCTGTCTCAGAGGGGGGCTTAAGAAGGTCTTTGCTCTGGAGGTAGTGGGGCTCATTGACGGAGCTTTAAAGGAGGCTTGAAGGGAGAGGGGGACAACATCAGGCTTGCCTGTGACAAGCTGTGGGATGACATGCCAAGGTGAGAAGGACGGGGTGTTAGCAAGGGCCCGCAGCCTGTTGCTGTGAGACTGAAAGGGTAGGAATGAATCTGCGCGGGTGGATTTACTCTTCGTCAAATACAGGATATTTTCAGTGACTTTCTGGCACACCGTGCAAGAGCAGTGGAAAGAGAAAAACCAAAGGGAAAAAAACCCCAAAACGGTAGACCACGTAACACATAAAGTGATCATTTAATTTCTACTCATGGCTTTAACCAGGAAGTGCAAGTCTCCTCAAGTATTTGCAAAGCATCCTAGACAAAGTGGGAATCCCTCCCGCACCAGTAAATGTCAATTCCGCTGAGCCTTTAGGGAACCCACCAGCCGCACAATGCTGGGAAAGGTCTTGCGCATGCCCATGCACTTCTCCTGGTCGATGAAGAGGGAACTGGTTTTGACGGTCAGGTCATGCTGCAAGAGCGACTCAGCGTGAACCAGCATTTGCAGGGTGTCCCCGGTGTCTCTCTTCAGCTGTTGCTGAAGGCTCTGGATCCTCTCCTCGATTTCTTGGATCTCATTGACAAGGCTGGAAAACAGCCAGAAACTCTCATTAGCAGTTCCATCATGGAGCTTGTTTCTGGACTGGCATGGGTGGTGAAGTCATTGGGCACAGGATGTCCCCCTTTTTTCCCTTAGGAAAGAAACCTCATCATTACTTTTGTCATTCAGTGATGCTCCTGAGTGCTACTACCCCCACTTTGAGTTTCAAACAGAAAATGATACTATAACCAGCTTCTTAGAGCGACCGTTCCTCTGCTTGGGCCGGGTCTGCGTGGAGGGTCCAGCGCTGGAGGTGTCCCTGGGAAGTGACAGTGTCACACGGAAAGGGAGGGATTCAGGCTACCTTGGCCAGGTGCATCTGAATCTTGCTCTTGGCGTCGGCTGTCTGAGCAATTGGTTGCTGAAGGGGATGTTCGCCCTGTCAAAGTGGTGCAGCATCTCGTTGGCCTTCAGCAGCAGCAGGTTCTCGATGTTGTCCCACAGCTTGGTGGAGGCCGCCCGTTGGCTCTGGGAGCGGAGGATGTTGTTGTCTGTGAACTTGGCCCACGACTTTGGCACCGAGATCCTGGGAGGGGAATGAGAGACCCGGGTGAGCCCGTGCTGCTGAAGCTGGACGTCCCCTTCCTCCCTCTCTGCTCCATGTGCGTCCCTCCTGAAACTGCGTTCTTGGTCAAAGAGGATGACCTTCCCCGATAGAGAAGTACTATTCATCGTTCAAGGGTAGAGTGTAACTGCAGTGCCCTGCTAGAACTTCCAAACAAGCTCAAGGTCCATTTGTAGGAGAAGGTAGGGTAGTCAACTTCCAAGAGTGCCGACACATCCAAGTGAGGCACCGCATGGAGCCGTCTGCCACTGATTATTTTTTTGTCCTGTGCAACCTGCTGTAGGTGAACCTGCTATGGCGGGGGAGTTGCAAGTAGATGATCTCCAGAGGTCCAGTCCAACCTCAACCATTCGATACCTCTATGGACACAAAGCCCATTTGTTCCAGCATGAAAGCCACTTGATTCCTTTACAAATGGGATGCTTGCATGAAACAAACTCTCTTCCAGTCTAGGACAACCATCCACACAAATAACCCCGTGACTAGCGGTCGAATGGCTCCCCCTGGGCTCCCCGGATCACTTTGCGTGTATAGGTGAGCTGAGAGAGGCTGGCTTATTTTTAAAATCATCAAAGCCTTGGGAAAGAGAATGTCTTTCATTTGACTCACCTCTGCACCAAGGAATTCCTCTCTCTGCACACGGTCAGGACAAAGGACTCACCGTTTCCTCCCGGAAAGCTTCCAAGGCCGTAGGTGGGAGGCATACAGAGACAGGCAGGCTCTGCCTGTGAGCTGCTGTCACTGTCCACCGGTGCACACCGTCTTTCATGCCAGACGCTCACAGGCTGTTCCTTGCCTCTCTTAGAGCCGTGCGCATTGACAGCAGGAGATGAGCAGACAACACACCTCATGAAACTGTGCGTTTTCCAACAGGTGGCTACGGGGACAGGTGACCTCAGAGACTTTTTGTGTCACCCGCGCCTGTAACGCTTTGCTGCACTGAGAGGAACAGCAGCTTCAAATGCAGCTGTGAAGTAAATGAACGTCAAATGCAGGAGAATAAAGGGTCCTTTAGTTCGGGCAAATGCGAGAACAACAGGGATGAGTGAGAGGGCAGAAGGGCACCACCTGCAACTGGGAAAGATGGAGCTTTGAGGACTCTAGTTTCCAGCCTTGCCCAATTTTGGCAAGGATGGCATGGGCTGCCCGCGGCCTGACTTGAGAGCAGCATAGCTGCGGGCACCAAGTCTCGGCCCAGGATCCAGCCTGTGTGGGAACACAGCCCTGCGACACAGTTTGGAGAGCCGCGGACCAGCTGTCTGTGCTCGGGTCCCACTAAATGTGTGTGCTGCTTCCCACAAACCAGTCACTTGAGCCCTTTTGTCCCTGCTGGGGACAAAGGGCTGCACTCTCCCTAGCTCTGTGCCACCTCTTCAGACCTGAGGAACAGCATTCAGAGATCCTGAAAAGAAATGATTTCTTTCAGACGCTGGAAGACACACGTTTAGCAAAGGGAGGCAAACCCCTTGGGAATGGACGAGGGTTACTTTTCCCTGCATTCCCAGCTGAAATCAATGCCCCTGCATCCCCCTGGGGATAAGCCAGGGTGAAACTTTCTGCCACCCCTGAACACGGACACCCGATGTGAGCCGCTGATCACCTGCTTTAGGTACACCTGGATAAAAGAAGAAATACTGGGGGGGGATGAGGAGAAAGACCTTCTTCTTTAGTCCTCCTCTCCCAGTTAAAGCACGTACTCACCCTCAGCCTCCAGAGGGTTGGGGGTGCGCGGGGGGGCTGCTACTCACTGCTGTGCTGTGGGGTTCGGTGGCAGCACTGCCAGACACTGCAGCGTCCCCAGTGCCCTGTGTGACACAGAAGCAGGGCAGCGTTGCCAGGGGCGCAGGGCGCTCAGGGACCGGGTTCTGCCCAGGCAGCTCCCTGCAGCCGCTATGGCAACCTGATGCAGCCCTCGGGCAAGCCGCTGCTCTCCATGGTCAAGCCGGGGCCACCCCTGGGAGGGAAAAGACCCTCAGGTGGCATCCTAAATCCTGCCCTGGACAACCAACTGCCCTCACTGGGCAACTTTGTGCAGCCCCTGGGCAATCAGGTGCACCTATTGGGCAACTGTTGAGTGGCTGGACAGTGCTCTTGGCCGTAGGATTTGGTTTTAGGTAGTCCTGCAAGGAGCAGGGAGATGGACGTGGTGATCCTTACGGCTCTCTTTCAACTTGAGATATTCCATGAGCCTATGAACTCAGGGCCTTCAGTGGGCAACCCAGCGCCACCCCTGGGCAACTCAGTGCAGAGGTGGGGAGACAAGCTCTTCTCCAGAGCTTGGCCAGCAAGTGTGCAGAGCATCCCTTGTGCAGCCCATGAGATGCTCTGCGTGACAAGGGAAGGTGCCCGTTGGGCCAATGGAAAGAGCGCTGCAGGGTCCTTTGACGTACCCATCCTCCAGCCACCACTCCAGGGCCTGGAGGTCTCAGGTAGGTCCCCAGCCAATGTCTCAGGTGCCCAGGGATATTGGAAACAGGGAAAGACTCGTTTACATCCATTGTATACATCAGCAGAGTGTCCCTTCTCCCCGAGGAAGGTGTTACACACCTGGAGATTGTCTGTAAATATTCACTGCACGGCATTGTCTGCTTGAGGGCGTTACTACTCTTTTAAACAGTGCTGTGGAGCAGGTTTTTGAAAGCATGCCACATTTTCCTATTTCAAACCAATGGGCATTTCCTTCAAGAGCAGCAGTTTGGCTTTTGGCAGCCTGGCCTCACTGGGCTTTTGCGTTTGCCAACCAGGAATAGGTTAACCCACTATGGAACAAGCTGTGTCTTCCAGGAGTGCCATATTTCAGAGGTGTCCATTAGTAAGAAGCCTTTCGTGTAGGCACAAATTCGGAAGGTAAGGCGGGGTGTTTTGGGCCGGCCAGGCCACTGAAACGAATGCTAGATGTCCTCTTTTTTCTTTTCTTGCCTTCATAGAAGGGAGAGCATCTGCCTTCATGGAGAGAAGGATGAGAGAGAACAGACAGACACAAGTTCAAGAAAGAAACTAAACCGCTTTAATGAAAATATCAATAAAAAAAGAAAAAGAAAACAAAGAAAGATATACGCTGTCTACAAAACTGTTTCAAGAAAACAAAGATCCTTTTATTGTGAACATCGCATGCGGGAGCCCAGGAGTCACAGGGGTTCAGCCACTAACAGGGAATCGGCACCTACAAGGACAGAGTCAGAAAGCACTGGTAAACCCCCAAAGGCGGGAAGAGGCAGGACTTGGTTCCCCTTCCTTTGGGAAACACAGCTGACAAGGAATGGTTTCTGGCCCAGCAGAGAGCTACTGCTGGCACTGAGCAGGGGATGGCTCTGGCGCCTTGTCCCCACGGGGAATGCCCTTAGAGACTGTGCGTGTGCAGAGATGCACAGTGCCCCTGTGCCACGCAGCAGGGCTCCATCGGGAGCTCCCGGGCAGCTGCCATGGACTTCTTTCCAAACCCTGTGCAGCACCGTCCCTCGTCGTCCCTTGCCAGCCACTTGGACTGACTTCGAGCAGTTTAAGGAGTTGGCAAAGATGGGAAGCAGAGCCTGGTACTCACCTGGGCTTCTTCACCTTCTGCACCTTTCTTCTTTTCTTCAGTCCCCATCTTCTTTCTCTCCTCTTCCTTTTCTCTTCTTGTTGGTATACCGCCCCCTCTTCCAAGTCCTCTTGTCTCTTCCTTTTTCTTCCATTTTCCGCTTCCTGCTGCGAGCCTGCAAACCTTTCCATCCCACAGTGGGTTTAAAGAGGTAAAGCTGAGAACAACTGTCTTAACCAGGTGTGGATTTAACCAAAGCTGACTCCTTTTACCTTCGTTCTTCTGAAGGGCTGCTTCTTCTGCGTTCTTCTGTGGACGCCAGGGAGTTTTCCGTGGTATCTGGGTTGTTTGGAGGCAAAGCAGCGGGTGCCTAAAAGAGAAATGTTGGTGTTAGCAGGTGTCAAGGAACACCCTGGAGTAGTAAGTGACGGTTTGGCAAATGGCCAAAAAATCCTCCGTTCTTCCAAGGGCCTCACTTTGGAACACAACGTTCACATGGGTGTGTGACGCTTCGCTTATTTGTGGGGGCCTCTCAGTAAGGAGCCTGCGGTCCCTCTGTAGGCAAGAAAAGGTTTGCCCGCTTCATGCTGCTGTGGTTTCTTCTGCCCTCCCAAAACAAAGCTCTGCCAATATCCCTTTGGTGCAACACCACCTTGTCCGGTGGGAGGCTTTGCTTTTGAAATCTGCCTTTCTGCATGTATTTTGTAGTTATTCCCCTTGACTCAGCACGTTCCTAACGTATTGGCGAAACACATTTCCAATTTCACGTACAATGTACCATTCCAGGGTATAAAAAAAAAAGAACCACATAAAGCCACAAGAGATCGAATGTAGGGAAGAAGCACCACAGCTCCTTGGACTAATTCAGAAGTACTCTCCTACAGGAGACATGTTGTCCCAGTGTTTGTGGACCTGCCATACCTCTACCACTTCTGATCCTGCCTCTGTAACTGTCCCTGCACCTTTCTGGATGACAAGGAAAGCAAGTGGTGCCTCCAGGTAGGCTTTTGCCTGGTGCTCCACGTCTGCGTCGCCTGCACGTTCACGTTCTTCCACAGGCAGCTCTGGAAGCAAAAGCACGTGCAGCAAAGTGACTTGTTAGAAGTGGACAACAGATGAAGCAAAACCCACCCAAAGGCCTACACCAGCTTTCAGCCCAGGCTGTGACAACCCTCACTCCTTCCTCATACCTGTGCATCTGTCCATGAGCGCTGGCGACTCCTCATCTGAGGGACAGGGAAGGCCAGCCACTTCTTCCCCAAAGATCGCACAGCTGTTTTCAATCATAAATTCCACCAGCACATTTACCTGCACACATCACAGCCTTGGTTTCAGGGCAGGTGGCTGAGAACATGTCAAGCCGCCTTTCCCGCTCCTGACCCTTGCCTCTGCGCAGAAGGCTGTGGCCGTGGGCTGCTCTTCAAGGAAGCCACCCTGCCAGCTCTGGCTCAAGAGAGGAGGCAGCCAGGGGCCTCTGAACAGCCCAGCTGTGATGGGCCGGGAAGGCTGCAGCCAGCTGCTCAATCCAGCATACCTTTTCAGTCACCTGCAGCATGGCCTCCAGCGGGAGCAAGTCCTCGTTGGCTGGACTCAGCAGGTTTGGCCCAACGCAGATGGCCAGGTTGCTGGCGCTCATCCTGCTGGTGGAGGCGTTGTGGCCGATGTGCTGGAGGAGGGAGAGCAGCCGCTTCAGGAGGAGGACATTGGCTGCAGGCAGCTTCTCGGCCACCCTGAAGGAACAGGAACACAACCATAATAAAGCATATGCTGCCCATAGCCATCACCAAAGGTGGCCCGAGGCAGGTTGGAGGCAGCGGCTGTGTTGCGCAGCTTTGCAGGTGCTCTCAGGCAGCAGTGAGGGCTCCTGCTGAGCCGGCAGGCTTCTGCCCACACTTACGCTTTCAGCTCTTCCACTTTTGCCTGCCTGCTTGTCCCCTCCATTGCTCTCATCCATTCCTCGTAGAGATCGCTGACGAGGAGCTTTGAAGGGATGCTTCGGAGGAAGTCCTGCAATGCCAAGGGCTCCCGATGAGCCTTTGAACACCCCAGGCCAGCCAGGAGCTCTTCCAGCTGCAGGTCAGAAGCGCTCACCTTCAGGATGACAGCCAACAGGAGCGCAGGCTGGATTGCGAGGTCCACATCCTTGCCGCTGTCCAGGGCCTCCTGCAGCTCCCGAAGCGATGCCCCACTTGCAGCTCTTCTGAATATCCCCTCTGTCGATGGTCCTTGCTGATAGAGGATATCCAGAAGGTCCTGCAGGAGAGGCTGGGGCTGAGGAGATGCCTTCAAACAGCGGTAGGCAGTGCACCTCCACAGATCTGGCTCCTTTCCCCACAAAGGGGCTGGGACCAGCATAGTGTTCTGGGGGTGAAGAGCCCAATCCCCACTGCCCCATGCCCAGAGCTCCTGGGAACACCCACCTCCTGTGCGGAGCAGCCGGAGGGAGGGCTGGGGACCCCTTCTCCAGGCTGGCTTACCTGGATGGGCTGGGGCAGCGTGCCGGCCTCCCCGCAGAGGGCAGCCAGGGGCTGTCCAAAGAGCGCCCTGCTGCAGCCAGAGCCCGCCTGCCCGGGGACCTGGGCAGCGGCTGGGGTCCGCCGCAGAGCAAAGGGCCAGGGTAGCCCCCTCCTCCTCCTGCTGCTGCTGCTCCCTCCTGCTGCAAAGGAAAAAAGGGCAAGAGCGCGTCAATGGAGACCACCAACCCAGCGCTCGGGGAGGCTGCCCTGCTCTGCCCTGCCCTGCCTGCAGCGCGGTGCGGCAGGACGGTCAGGGAGCCAGCAGCTGGAACCGCGGCTCTGGCTCAGTGGCTCTGTCTCACATATTCCTGAGAACCAGCATGCCACCAGGACAGCCCTGCCCAGCCCTCGCCCTGCCCTCCTCCAGGCCGTGGGCAGCAGCAGAGCCTCCGTGTCCTCGCAGAACCACGTCCAGCAGGCGCTGCCCCGCAGGTCTCCTTGCTCCTCCAGGTGACGTCCTCCCTCAGGCTGCCACACCTGAATGGGGACACTCAAGGGACAAGTGAGCAAGGATCCTCCTAGCTCCGATCAAGGAGCGGGGAGCCATCTGCCCGGCTCTGGGGACAGAGCTGAATGAGGCAGCACCTTGAGCGCTCCGCACTGTCGACAGGTCCCGAGGGCTCATCTTTCTCCTGCTGCAGTGTTATAGGCACCAACTTGCAAAAGGTGAAGGGCTGCAGCATCCTGAGGTCTGCAGACCTGGCAGTTGCAGGAGGAAAAAAGCTCTCCCTGCCTTTCTTTCCACAACTTACCTTGTGAGCAGTGAAGTCCTCCCTCCCTATGAGATGGGGCCAGCTGTGGCCCTTGCTTGGGATCATTCTGCAAGAACCAGACAGCGCTTAGAGAGCAGCCCCGCAGTAGACAGGACCACCGGCGAGCTTCCATCCGGCACCAGCAGCCTGAGAGCGTCAGAGCTGGGACCCTCTGCCTTCCCGGGCTCTCTGCCCCACACAGCAGGTTTGCTCCCAGCACCGCCAAGCAAGGATGTGCCAGCGTTCCTGGTGGTTCCCTAATCCCCTCTTCCTCCTCGAGTGGCACAGCAGGGCCCTCCTCCTTCCCTCCCGCACAAGCTCACCCCACTCACTGCACATCTCGGTACAGCCAGGGGTGAGGGAAAGGCCCTTCTCACCTTTGGCTGGCCCTCCAGCAGCCTCTCCAGGCTCCTGCTGTTGAGTGTCCTCCACTGGGAAGGGAAGAAGGAGTGGAGGAAGGTGAGCACCAATGTCTGCTGCTTGGCTGGAGGAGCAGTGCTCAGGGACAGAGCCCAGAGCAGAGAGACACTCACGGCATAATGGCGGCGGCTCAGCTCCTTCTCCAAGTGCTGGATGGATGGCAGGCGGGACACCCGGGCTCTCTTGTCTCCGTCCGGTGTCCTGTGCGCCGGGCAGGGACAGGGAGGGAGCTGGGTCAAGCCCAAGCTGCCTCTTCTCTCTTCTCAGGCAGCTCTGCCTGACAGCTGCCCACACCTGTGGGGGCACCTCTCCCCAGATGGGGAGCTGTGTTCCCCCATCCAGCTGTCAGCTGGATGGGGGGAACACAGCTCCCCATCTGGGGAGAGGCTTCCCCCCAGCAGGTGTGCCCAGGCCACAGCTCCTTCAGCGCAGAGCTGCAGAGAAGAGAGAAGAGGACAGCCTCTCGGCCCCTCTGACCCCCTGCACAGCCCTGCCCCATGGAGAAGGACACAAGGGCACGACGAAGCCCCGTGCGGCAGGACAGAGGCGCTGCCCAAGCCCTGGCTGCCTCTGTCCTGCCACAGCAACTACTTCTGCCCTCCCCTTCTGGGGACCAAAAGATGACCAGGGAACGCAGGACGTAGAAATGCCCCTATCCCTCCCTGCCGGCGTGCTGCCCGCTCCCTGCCCAGGCCCTGCTCGGAGGGCAGAGGCCCTTCACAGGATGCCGTGGGCATGCTTGGGAACATCTCCTGCCCAGCCATGGGAGGTGGCACCACCACTCACCCAAAAGTGGCCACGCAGGAGCCGCTGGGCCAGCTGAGGATGATGGAGGTCCCATCCTCATGGCTGCCCTCCTCTTCTGCCGCCGTCTCCTTGCCGCCGCTCAGCACCCACAGCTGGTCCAGGGCCAGGCGGAGCCGTGGGCGCAGGCTGGTGCCCCGTCTGCAGAGAGGAGAGGCAGGCAGTGAGCTGGAGGTGGCCTCCTTGGGCTTCCCCCGGGCAGAGCCCTGTTCCCCTTCCTGCCGTTGGGACAGACATGGGTGCATCCAGCAGGAAGGTGCCCGCGGGGGCTGGGGCTGGTGCCATGGTGTCCCTGCCCCGCTGCCAGGGCCAGGGCTGGGGGAAAGGCAGGTGGGCTCGCAGGCTCTTACTGCAACTTGGCGATGACCAGCTCCTGCTGGAGGAGGAGAAGGCGCCTCTCGCTCCTCTTGCGGCCCCGGGTCAGCCGCACGTTTGCTCTCAGCACCGCCTCAGCCTCGCTGACAGCCTCCCTGCAGAGCAGAGAGCGGCGGGCATGAGAAAGGCTGCTGCTGCGGGGCCCGGCCGTGCCCACGTGTCCCCGAGTCCCAGGGAGAGCCCACCTGGAGCCACAGCAGCAGTTGGCCTGGCCCATCCCGCCCGGGACAGGAGGACCCTGGCCGTGCCCCAAGGACACGGCCCAGGCAGCCACAGCAAGGATTGTACGCGGGGTGCTGGTGCTGGTGCTGCTCCGTGCCAGCACAGCTCCGTCCTGCTGTCTCTGGTGGCTGTTGGCTCCAACTGACCGACACCGGGAGCCCAACGGAAAGTGGGCGGGCACTGGGGGGCCCGGGGGCGGGGCTTCTCTCCAGTATGGCTGTCTCCCTCTGGCACCGAGGAGCCCAGAGCAGGACACAGCAGAGGGCACCCATCACCTCCCTCCACCTGCTGCCCATGCTGTGTCTTCTGCTGCCCAATACGCACTCAGCCTTCTGGGCCCAAGGGGCACTTTGCCGGCTCCAAAGGGGGCATTGCTCTTCCCCTTGTCGAACAGCATAAGGTTCCTGCCTACTCCATTTTTTTGACCAGTTTCTGGCAGACTCCGATGGTCTCTGGCGGTCTCCTACAGTCTCCGATGGGCTCCTGCAGTCTCTCATGGTCTCTGGTTTCCTCTGATGGTCTCCGGTGGTCTCTGGCGATCCCTTAATTTCTCTTGTAGTCTCCAATGGTCTCTGGTTGTCTCTTGCAGTTTCGGGTAGTCTCCAGCATCTCCAGCCATCTCCACTGGACTCCTCCTAGCACTATGGGGCTGCTGGCCAGAAGGTGAGAGCCCCTCTCCTTGCCTCTTCCGCACGGCTCTGAAACAGAAACCATAAAATTGTTACGTTTTAAAAGACCTTTAAGGTCATCGAGTGCACACATTAACCTGACACTGCCGAGTCCACCACTATACCATGTCCCGAAGCAGCACATGTACAGGTCTTTGAAATCCCTGCAGGGCAGTTGACTAAACCACCTGCCTGAGCAGCCTGTTCCAATGTTTGTCAACCCTTTCTGGGAAGAAATATTCCTTGATATTCCCTCTAAAGCATCCCTGGCTCAACTTGAGCCCATTCCCTACTGTCCTGTTGTTTGTTACCAGGGACAAGAGACACCCGCCTTGCTACAACCTTCTCTGGAGTAGTTGCAGAGAGCAGGAAGGTGTCCTGCTGCTGCTGTGGGGCTGCTGGGCAGAAGATGGCAGCCTCCGTGCTGGCCTCTTGCCCAGGCCTCAGGGCAGAGGAGCTGGCCCCCCTCATCAAGAGGTGCAGGGGCGGGGGGCGGGGAAGGAGGGCTCATGAGCGGCTTGACAGCCGGCTGATGTTGCTGCTGAGACACCGTCTGGCAGTTAGGATGGCCCACTTACGGCTAGCGTCGTCTGCGGGGCTGGCGCCGCTTGTTGGGCTGTGGCTGTCCCTGGCAGAGCCCGAGGGTCCTGCGGCGCTTTGGGCAGCGTGCTGCTGGTGGCAGCCCGGCCATGGTGGTGGTGTGCCCCATCAGGCCTGCGGGAGATGGATCCACCTCCATGGGCTCTGGCTTATCCGTTTGAGGTGGATCCACCTGCATGGGCTCTGTGCCATCTGCGGGAGGATCGACCTCCATGGGCTCTTCCTGGTGGCTCTTGTGTGGTGGGTCGACCTCCATGGGCTCCTCTCGCCGGCCATGGCTGCTGCTGCTGCTGGCATCAGCCCACTGGCGTTTCCTGGGCTGTGGAGGCATCCTGAGGGCTTCCACTGAGCCTCTTGGCGCTGGGCCCACCCAATGTGGGCACTCGCCTCCCTTGGCCGGCTCCTCCTCTCCCAAGCAGGCTTGGTGTGAGAGTGTGTGGCTGCTGAGCCAGCTGTGGGCCAGCCGCAGGGGTGCCTGCTTGCCTAATGGCCGTCCGGTGACGTCACCAACGGACGTTGCTGTGGCTGGGACGGTGGCCCCTGAGGCCCTGAAGGCCCCACTGCGGGTGGCCCTTTTGCTTGCCAGAGCCTTGTGTCCTGATTTTCAGCCTTCTGGGAGTTTGTCATTCATGGGAGGGCAACGGCACCTTTGCAAGCCACACAAGAGGCGGGTTTCAGCAGAAGATACCCCCCAGCCCCTACCCGGTGTGTTTTCATGGATCTCAGGAAGAGCTGATAGGAAGCACAGATGATTTCTGTCTAAAATCACCGAAGCAGACAGGAGCAGAAAGGGTCAGAGGAGACAAAAGGGCCTGGCCTGCTGTGGGGCAGAGCAGGGCAGAGGGCCTGTCCTGCTGTGGGCTGCTGCGCAGGGGCGAGAGGAGGAGTCCATTGTAGGGCCAGCGAGGTCCTTGGGGCCTGGAAGTTGGATTTTCAGCCTGCGGACGGGAAGGCCCATGGGGGGTTGCTGTCTCCAGCTGGTTCTTGCCTCAGCTACCCAGTGGATGGTGGAGGATGACGCCAGAGCCGCCCTGGCGTTGCACAGTGAGGATCTGCCGCTGGGTGGGGACTGTCTGTGTTCCAAGAGATGAGGGAGGAGACCTCAAGCACAGAGCTCGTTGCCTCCATAGTCTTTTAAGACTTGGGTCCTGAGATCCTGTTTGAATGGGACTTGTCAGGTGAAGGTCTGAAGCGGGTGCATTAGACTAGCTAGTAGTTCTGCGTGCGTGATTGCCTAAACCATGACAGTGATGTAGGTTTGCTCTGCCTGTTGCTGAAAGCTTGTGCCTAATTTTGTCCTGTCATTGGCACTCTCTCCTTTTGGGAAGTGGCAGAACATGGTTGCGGAATTGAAGTGCTGACCTAGAGGTGTAGCCTGGAAAGCACAGTTCCTTTTTTCCTCCCTTGCAGTGCTCAGAAGTTGCTGCTTGAAAGCTGAAATCCTGTTCTTCATCAGCTGTAAAGCAGTCCTTCTTCACAAGTGATGCCTGGAAAGGGAAACAGCGCAGATTTCTCCAGTTGATTTTCAGAGTTGGTGCTTGGGAAAGCATTTGGGTGTAAACTGCAATTAAAAATCTTTCATTCCTGCTGAGACAAGTTGAGATTAATAAGATGCCTTTTGACACTGCGGTGCAGAGAGTACAGAGGGACAGGAAGAGGCTGTTGCGTATTTGTTCGTTACAGGTGGCTGTTTTTTCACAACTTCCTCTAGCCTGTATGTTGGAGGATGGCAGACTGGCTGGATCGCATGTTTTCATTCCTATAATAACAACTATTGTCCATTCACGTTGTGCTTTTGATCTCAGAGGATCCCCGGGTACTCTACAAATGCCATGCCTGGCTTGCTCTGCACGGCACTGAACTGCAGCCGCAAGAACTGCCTCCCAATCTGCGTGATTCCCCAGGGCTTCACAGATGCCTGTGGAAGAAAGGGGTCTGCCATAGCAGAAAGGCAAATGTATGGCAATACTCGATCGCTTTCTTCTGTACGAAGAAAGGAGGGAGTTGCAAATCCCGTTCCTCCAGATAGCACCCTTTTGGCAGAGACCCTGAGGAGGACTGAGGTGTGCTGCTCTGTGGCCAGTGAGGATTTCCCTGCGCTTTTGGATATTCTGTTTTTACAGCCTTTTTGCCCTGGCAGCGTGTGGTAAAGGGCCTCCAGTGGGGCTACAGAGTGAGGCATTTAGTTGGACCATTCAAGACAGGAATGACGCAGTCTAGCTTGCTCTAGGAAGTTTGGTGTATCACAGATGAAGGCTTGACGATCTTCGTTTGCTGTGCTGTATGTCAGCAAGTGCCAGGGTCCCTGAAATCTTTGTAGATACAAGTTATTGTAGTGGAGCTCTTGTTTAACTTTGGCTTAATTTTCCCCAATTAAAAGTAAACCAGAATGGCAACTGTGTTTATAGGAGAAGAAATTAGGAGTTAAGGCCTTTTTTTTAATTCTTTTGTCCTGCACCTTGTCTCATCACTCCTGTGCAAATGAAATGCTACTAAATGGCAATGCCAGCGTGTTACTTTCTGACTTTTCTTCTGGCATTGACTGACTGAAGGTGCAAGACAGAGAAACATCCACTGCCTTTAAACCTGGGGCAAAGGTAACCACAAAGCTTAACAAGAGGATCTATTCTTTCTGCGTGTATCACCTGCCTCTACCTAAGAGCTAACTTCATTAAAGCTCCTACTCTCTGCTTTTCATACGTGGCAGCAGCTGGCCACACTGTTTTGTCCCCTCCAACGTACCTGATCAGTTTATTGTTATAAATTAGAATTGTGCTGTAACTCAGGTGTTAGTGGAGAGGAGGGATGCGGTGCTGAAACAGTCTAGCTCACAGCAGTTGTATCTTAATCTTGCAGGAAAGTGTCTTTAGGACAATGTTGCTTGAGGAGGTTCGTGCGCTGTGTTGGTGTGAGTAGGGGTGGGGAAGATGGGAAGCAAAGTAAAGACTGAGCTGGGCTTTCTTCGGCTAGGGAGAAATACCTTCAGCTCTGTGTTGCTTCAGCCTGACAACGTGATCAGAGTAAATTTTCCTTCATGGGAGAATATGTTTATTCCTTGGTGATGTTGGCTGCCTTATGTTCCAGGCTATTGCTTCCTCTTCCTTAGAATTTGTTGTGCCATGTAGTGAAGTGAAATTCTGCTCGAGGATTTGTCATTTACTCTCTGCTTGTGTTTGCCTACTTGCCCTCGGAAGCAGCCACAATAATTTGAGCCTTCTGTCTTATTCGCTGTCATTGACAGTAACACGTGACGTGCGTGATTGTTTTTCTGTAGCTCTGCACTGGTACTTATCTCCGGACCCTTTGTCTACTTTGAGACTCCACGCCTGGAAATGATAAATGGGACTTAATGCAAAAAGAGAAATAATCGAGTCCAAGGCGCCTAAATGGGTGTGCTATGTATGCCAAGGCGATGTAAGAAGCTGTAATTTAGAATAAGCCTCATACAACATAGGATTAATGTGCCAAAAGCAGCCCACGATGGGTTTCATAAGAGCAGGCGGTTCAACCGGATGAGGGCTTTCCGGTTTGATGGGCTTTTTTGACCTCCAAGGGGTAGCACATTTAAACTAGCACAGTGTGCTAGACAGAAAGGATCCTGCTCCAAGGGATCCTTTCTCACGGGAGGGGAAGCAACTTGTGGGATCTTGGGTGAGGCACGGGGCCACAGTGCTGAGCAGTCAATTGAATTTCGTGTTTCCTTTGACTTGGGGATAGCGATGCGATCCTCTAGCTGAACACCAGGAATAAAACGCAGGATTTTTTGGTGGCTGAATTTTGATCCATGTGAGTGTTGTGGAGGAGTGGCCTGAAAAGAAACCAATCTGCATTGAGATGTTAAAGACCTAATTTTTTTTTTTTAGCTCTAGCTGTTAATGGCTTGTCCAATATTGGCAGCAAATGACTGCTGCCTTTTCTGTTGGCAGGGCAAAGGCAAGGAAGTGTGGGACTGGAAAGAGCAGCCTTAGTGCCGCTGCCTAGAAGGAAGAGCGGAGCAGCTAATGGAGTCTGCTTCAGTGCATAGATCCTGTCTTTAGGCAGATGGTCTGCTGGGGGGCTTTCAAGTGGTTTTGTTGAATCCAAGCTAGCTTGAGCTATTTCTCATTGCTCCTGTAGTGTCCATGTGTGTTCTGTTGAGGCAATATGCTTAAGCCCAAAGCTTCCCAGACTAACCCACCTCTTCACGAAATACGGTAACTGCCTGAGCCCAAATTCTCGAGTGGTTTGGATTGCTTGTTTGCTCTCTCTCCAGTAGGGCTTTGATATTTTGTCACTGCTGATGAAGCAGCAGCTGCAGAATGAAGGCTGTTACCTGGATGTGCTCTACTGCCAAAACCTTGTGATTTTGGTGTGCTTTTGCTTTTGACTGCGCATTGGAAATGCCACAGCAGACTTTTGGGAAGCACTGGCAACATGAGCTGACTTCAGCAGGATGTGCGGTGTTGAGAAAAAACCCAAGCAGCCCCGAGTTTGCCAGACTGGCACTGGAAACTAGGACCCTCAGTATTGAAGGATGCTTTGGGAAACTAGTCAAGTGTGTCTCAGTTTTAGTTTGGTAGACGTCCGTGATCAACGGCTCTCAGCAAAAGGCCCGAGAGATGCTTTTTGGAAAGCAAATTCTGATGTGCCTTTCTGAGCTGAGCTCTCACTCCTTTTCTTCCCGTGACTGGTGAGAGAAAATCCAATGGTCAGTGGATTTTGCAATCGGGGAAGTCTGTGTGGATTTTCTCCCTCTTGTGCTATTCAGTCAACTGGTTAGGGAGCGTGTTTTCGGGAGGGAAATGTAGAAAATTAGAGCTGCGTTTTACCATTGGAAAATCAATGGGCACACGTTTGGTAAGGAAAACACATGAGACTGAAAGAGATCTTGTGGGCTACAGTCAAGGAGAAAAGAGTTGAACGCTTCCTAGTACGGAAACTTCCTTTTTTCCCTCCATTGGAAAAGACCTCTGGTGCTTCTTAAATATTGGAAAATGCTTTGAGTTAGCTCATTTCATGAATCCCATTTGTGCAAGTCATCAACAGGTCAATGAAGAAACTGTAACAAACCCAGACCAGAGTGAATTCAGAAAATAAACTGGAAAGTGAACAGCTGCTTTCGTGGACAGTGTTCTAGATGTGGTTTCTGGCACTGTCTTTCACTGTTGTTGATTATTTCCATGCAGTTTCTTGTAACAGGGCATGTTTAGCGCAAGCCCCATTAGCAGGGGATTAAAAAGGCATCTGGAAAAGGTTTATCTCCTTAACTCTGTATTGGAGAGCAGCTTTGGGAAGCAACCTTTACCGCAAGACTGACTTTGTCAAGAAAGCTGCTTGGGGTTTTGTCCCTCCAAAAATCCTGAACCCTCCTTGTCAATCCGTGTTATTCCTTTTGAGATTGCCTTGACAAAGCTTGAATGTTTTTGACTGAAGGCGACTTTGGTCAGAGCCTGCTTTTGTATGCACATAATAGTATGTGTAGGGTTGCCTAATCGCAGCTTTTTGTTGTCCAAGTTTGTTTCTCTGCATTCGGGAAGGGCCCACGCATCTTCTGAGTGTTATAGCTCTAGTGAGAATCAGCCGTTGCAAATCTTGCCTTGACTGTAGCCTTTTGGCTCTGCATTTGCATGAGAGTGAAGTAGTGAGACTTCAGCTGGACAAAAGGAGCAAAATATCTGGCTCCAGGAGATCCTCCTGTTGGTTCCTAGCACAGGCATTAAGTGATCTCCAATGGCCTTTTTCCTGTGCGTTTCCCACGGGTGTGAGGGGGTGTAAGTCTTTCACTAGGATGCCGCTCGAAGGTGGACGCTGATGTGGAGGAAAGACACATCCAACAAAGTGTCCGTCAAAAAAATATATAATTTTTTAATATTATATAATATATAATTCCAAGAAAAATAATGCAGAAACATGAAATTAGATCCTGTTTCCACTTCCACCTCTGGCATTTCAGTCAAAAAATGATCTCTTTATTACAGTCATGCTAAGAGCGGGGAATGGAATGGGATACAATGGAGAGGCGAGGAAGCGAAGCAAAGCGAAGCGAAGCGAAGCAAAGCGAAGCGAAGCGAAGCGAAGAGAAGAGAAGAGAAGAGAAGAGAAGAGAAAGAGAAGAGAAGAGAAGAGAAGAGAAGAGAAGAGAAGAGAAGAGAAGAGAAGAGAAGAGAAGAGTTAAGTGGGTAGATGTTGCAAGGGATCCCAGTGTTTTGGAGAAAGCACGGGAGCCCTGCCAGGTGTGGGAAGGATCCTTGCACCCAAGGTTGATCAGGCCAGGAGCCTTTGGCGGCTCTTGGGAGCCCCTGAGATGTGTCCGGGTTGAGGCAGAATAGGGCTTGGTCATCTCCTGGGAGGAGGGACCAGCCTGTGGGAGGAGGAAGCAGGTAATGCTCACATGCTCAGAGAATAGCCGATCGCCAGCACTGGGGTCAGGAAGGAATTTTCCCCCGGGGCACATTGGCACTGGTCCCTGGGGTTTTTTTTTGCCTTCCTCTGCAGCATTGAGCACGACCCCTTGCCAGCGCTCCTTTGGGCCATTTTGGCTAGGTGTCTGCTGCTCCTGCTCCACATAGGTGGCCCTCGTGCCCCGCATCCGGGGGAAGAAGCTTTCTAGTCTCTAAGGGTGGCCCCCATGGGTTGCTTCTTGTGCTCTGTAGCACTGAGCACAGCCCCTTGTCGGGGCTCCTCTGGGCCCTTTCGGCTCTCTTCTTGCCAGCTGCTCTTGCACCTCCAAGGCACCACTCGTGCCCTGGCTCTCTCGGGCTCTCTTGCCCATTGCAAGTTTGGAGCGGGAGTGAGCTCTGCTCTTCCTGTGGCTCCATGTCGCCAGGGGTTCTTGCTCGTTTTGGAAGGCGACAGGTGTACTTGTCATTGGTATGTGTCATACTTTTGAAAATGCCTCAAGGTACCACACACGTTATCTTCTTCTGTTGTGTGTGATCGGTACCAATGCCCATTCATCCAGTTCTCGCTGTTCAAGACAAAGGGAACTCCTTGGCCTTTATTCCTGCTACAACTTTCTGTGGCTCTGTGGCTTTCCGTTGCCAGGCTGCAAGGGATGTGTTTTCAAGCTAAACTGCATCGGCCTGTTCCTGGCCACACGTGTGAATTGTGTTCATGCTTGTGAGCACTGGCTCGGAATAATAACGCAGAAGCATGAAATTAGATCCTGTTTCCACTTCCACCTCTGGCATTTCAGTCAAAAAATGATCTCTTTATTATAGTCATGCTAAGAGCAGGGAATGGAATGGGATACAATGAAGAGAGAGAAGCGAAGCGAGAAGAGAAGAGAAGAGAAGAGGAAGAGAAGAGAAGAGAAGAGAAGAGAAGAGAAGAGAAGAGAAGAGAAGAGAAGAGAAGAGAAGAGAAGAGAAGAGAAGAGAAGAGAAGAGAAGAGAAGAGAAGAGAAGAGAAGAGAAGGAAACAGTTACTGCTTGGCCGGTATTCTTGCTCCACATTCTGTGGCTGTGTGGCTTCCCTTTGCCAGAGTGCAAGGGATGTTTTTTAAAGCTAAACTGAGGAATTCTTCACCCTGCACCTGGCTACACAAGCGCAGTGTTTTCATACACGTGAACATCGGCTCTGAAATGGACTCCAAAAAATAAGATAAAATAACATAAAATAAAATCCTGTTTTCATTTGTAACATTTTTATTTGTGTCTTTGAAAGTTTTTTGGAGCTCAAAACTCCCTGGCATTTCAGGCAAATAATGGTCTCATTGTTACTTGACTTGTCATCAGTGCAGGTATAGGATTGGGTAGGGTAGGGTAGGGTAGGGTAGGGTAGGGTAGGATACGATAAGATGGGATAGGATAGGATAGGATAGGATAGGATAGGATAGGATAGGATAGGATAGGATAGGATAGGATAGGATTAGAG
>NW_028128608.1:0-21719 GCF_965231255.1 Vanellus vanellus | reverse complement strand
GCATTTGAAGGGGTTCCAGGAGGCAGTGAGGACCAGCATCACTTTTCCCCGCTGGCACCTTTGCTGTTGCAGCAAAAGCTGGACGTTTGTCTTTTTTTGCTCCAAACAGCGGCGAAAGTGAAAAAAGGTGCTTTTGAGGCTAGAGTGCGCAAGAAAGCAGAGAGGGCCAAATTGTGTGGGGCATTTGAAGGGGTTCCAGGAGGCAGTGAGGACCAGCATCACTTTTCCCCGCTGGCACCTTTGCTGTGGCAGCAAAAGCTGGACGTTTGTCTTTTTTTGCTCCGAACAGAGGCGAAAGTGAAAAAAGGTGCTTTTGAGGCTAGACTGCGCAAGAAAGCAGAGAGGGCCAAATTGTGTGGGGCATTTGAAGGGGTTCCAGGAGGCAGTGAGGACCAGCATCACTTTTCCCCACTGGCACCTTTGCTGTGGCAGCAAAAGCTGGACGTTTGTCTTTTTTTGCTCCAAACAGCGGCGAAAGTGAAAAAAGGTGCTTTTGAGGCTAGAGTGCGCAGGAAAGCAGAGAGGGCCAAATTGTGTGGGGCATTTGAAGGGGTTCCAGGAGGCAGTGAGGACCAGCATCACTTTTCCCCACTGGCACCTTTGCTGTGGCAGCAAAAGCTGGACGTTTGTCTTTTTTTGCTCCAAACAGCGGCGAAAGTGAAAAAAGGTGCATTTGAGGCTAGAGTGCGCAGGAAAGCAGAGAGGGCCAAATTGTGTGGGGCATTTGAAGGGGTTCCAGGAGGCAGTGAGAAGCAGCATCACTTTTCCCCGCTGGCACCTTTGCTGTGGCAGCAAAAGCTGGACGTTTGTCTTTTTTGCTCCAAACAGCGGCGAAAGTGAAAAAAGGTGCTTTTGAGGCTAGAGTGCGCAAGAAAGCAGAGAGGGCCAAATTGTGTGGGGCATTTGAAGGGGTTCCAGGAGGCAGTGAGGACCAGCATCACTTTTCCCCGCTGGCACCTTTGCTGTGGCAGCAAAAGCTGGACGTTTGTCTTTTTTTGCTCCGAACAGAGGCGAAAGTGAAAAAAGGTGCTTTTGAGGCTAGACTGCGCAAGAAAGCAGAGAGGGCCAAATTGTGTGGGGCATTTGAAGGGGTTCCAGGAGGCAGTGAGGACCAGCATCACTTTTCCCCGCTGGCACCTTTGCTGTGGCAGCAAAAGCTGGACGTTTGTCTTTTTTTGCTCAAAACACCGGCGAAAGTGAAAAAAGGTGCTTTTGAGGCTAGAGTGCGCAGGAAAGCAGAGAGGGCCAAATTGTGTGGGGCATTTGAAGGGGTTCCAGGAGGCAGTGAGGACCAGCATCACTTTTCCCCACTGGCACCTTTGCTGTGGCAGCAAAAGCTGGACGTTTGTCTTTTTTTGCTCCAAACAGCGGCGAAAGTGAAAAAAGGTGCTTTTGAGGCTAGAGTGCGCAGGAAAGCAGAGAGGGCCAAATTGTGTGGGGCATTTGAAGGGGTTCCAGGAGGCAGTGAGGACCAGCATCACTTTTCCCCGCTGGCACCTTTGCTGTGGCAGCAAAAGCTGGACGTTTGTCTTTTTTTGCTCCAAACAGCGGCGAAAGTGAAAAAAGGTGCTTTTGAGGCTAGAGTGCGCAAGAAAGCAGAGAGGGCCAAATTGTGTGGGGCATTTGAAGGGGTTCCAGGAGGCAGTGAGGACCAGCATCACTTTTCCCCGCTGGCACCTTTGCTGTGGCAGCAAAAGCTGGACGTTTGTCTTTTTTTGCTCAAAACACCGGCGAAAGTGAAAAAAGGTGCTTTTGAGGCTAGACTGCGCAAGAAAGCAGAGAGGGCCAAATTGTGTGGGGCATTTGAAGGGGTTCCAGGAGGCAGTGAGGACCAGCATCACTTTTCCCCGCTGGCACCTTTGCTGTGGCAGCAAAAGCTGGACGTTTGTCTTTTTTTGCTCAAAACACCGGCGAAAGTGAAAAAAGGTGCTTTTGAGGCTAGAGTGCGCAGGAAAGCAGAGAGGGCCAAATTGTGTGGGGCATTTGAAGGGGTTCCAGGAGGCAGTGAGGACCAGCATCACTTTTCCCCACTGGCACCTTTGCTGTGGCAGCAAAAGCTGGACGTTTGTCTTTTTTTGCTCCAAACAGCGGCGAAAGTGAAAAAAGGTGCTTTTGAGGCTAGAGTGCGCAGGAAAGCAGAGAGGGCCAAATTGTGTGGGGCATTTGAAGGGGTTCCAGGAGGCAGTGAGGACCAGCATCACTTTTCCCCGCTGGCACCTTTGCTGTGGCAGCAAAAGCTGGACGTTTGTCTTTTTTTGCTCAAAACAGCGGCGAAAGTGAAAAAAGGTGCTTTTGAGGCTATAGCGCGCAGGAAAGCAGAGAGGGCCAAATTGTGTGGGGCATTTGAAGGGGTTCCAGGAGGCAGTGAGAAGCAGCATCACTTTTCCCCGCTGGCACCTTTGCTGTGGCAGCAAAAGCTGGACGTTTGTCTTTTTTGCTCCGGAGGGCGCCGAAAGTGAAAAAAGGTGCTTTTCAGGATAGACCATTCAGGAAAGCAGAGAGGGCCAAATTGTCTGGGGCATTTGAAGGGGTTCCAGGAGGCAGTGAGAAGCAGCATCACTTTTCCCCGCTGGCACCTTTGCTGTGGCAGCAAAAGCTGGACGTTTGTCTTTTTTGCTCCAAACAGCGCCGAAAGTGAAAAAAGGTGCTTTTGAGGATAGACTTTTCAAAAAGCAGAGAGGGCCAAATTGTGTGGGGCATTTGAAGGGGTTCGAGGAGGCAGTGAGGACCAGCATCACTTTTCCCTGCTGGCACCTTTGCTGTGGCAGCAAAAGCTGGACGTTTGTCTTTTTTGCTCCAAACAGCGCCGAAAGTGAAAAAAGGTGCTTTTGAGGATAGAGTGCGCAGGAAAGCAGAGAGGGCCAAATTGTCTGGGGCATTTGAAGAGGTTCCAGGAGGCAGTGAGAAGCAGCATCACTTTTCCCCGCTGGCACCTTTGCTGTGGCAGCAAAAGCTGGACGTTTGTCTTTTTTGCTCCGGAGGGCGCCGAAAGTGAAAAAAGGTGCTTTTGAGGATAGACTTTTCAGGAAAGCAGAGAGGGCCAAATTGTGTGGGGCATTTGAAGGGGTTCCAGGAGGCAGTGAGAAGCAGCATCACTTTTCCCCGCTTACCTTTGCTGTGGCAGCAAAAGCTGGACGTTTGTCTTTTTTGCTCCAAACAGCGGCGAAAGTGAAAAAAGGTGCTTTTGAGGATAGAGTGCGCAGGAAAGCAGAGAGGGCCAAATTGTGTGGTTTGAAAGGGGGTTCCAGGAGGCAGTGAGAAGCAGCATCACTTTTCCCCGCTGGCACCTTTGCTGTGGCAGCAAAAGCTGGACGTTTGTCTTTTTTGCTCCAAACAGCGCCGAAAGTGAAAAAAGGTGCTTTTGAGGATAGCGTGCGCAGGAAAGCACAGAGGGCCAAATTGTCTGGGGCATTTGAAGGGGTTCCAGGAGGCAGTGAGAAGCAGCATCACTTTTCCCCGCTGGCACCTTTGCTGTGGCAGCAAAAGCTGGACGTTTATTTTTTGCTCCGGAGGGCGCCGAAAGTGAAAAAAGGTGCTTTTGAGGATAGCGTGCGCAGGAAAGCAGAGAGGGCCAAATTGTGTGGAGCATTTGAAGGGGTTTCCAGGAGGCAGTGAGAAGCAGCATCACTTTTCCCCGCTGGCACCTTTGCTGTGGCAGCAAAAGCTGGACGTTTGTCTTTTTTGCTCCGGAGGGCGCCGAAAGTGAAAAAAGGTGCTTTTGAGGATAGAGTCCTCAGGAAAGCAGAGAGGGCCAAATTGTCTGGGGCATTTGAAGGGGTTCCAGGAGGCAGTGAGAAGCAGCATCACTTTTCCCCGCTGGCACCTTTGCTGTGGCAGCAAAAGCTGGGACGTTTGTCTTTTTTGCTCCAAACAGCGCCGAAAGTGAAAAAAGGTGCTTTTGAGGATAGAGTCCTCAGGAAAGCAGAGAGGGCCAAATTGTGTGGGGCATTTGAAGGGGTTCCAGGAGGCAGTGAGAAGCAGCATCACTTTTCCCCGCTGGCACCTTTGCTGTGGCAGCAAAAGCTGGACGTTTGTCTTTTTTGCTCCAAAGAGCGCCGAAAGTGAAAAAAGGTGATTTTGAGGATAGACTTTTCAGTAAAGCAGAGAGGGCCAAATTGTCTGGGGCATTTGAAGGGGTTCCAGGAGGCAGTGAGGACCAGCATCACTTTTCCCCGCTGGCACCTTTGCTGTGGCAGCAAAAGCTGGACGTTTGTCTTTTTTGCTCCGGAGGGCGCCGAAAGTGAAAAAAGGTGCTTTTGAGGATAGCGTGCGCAGGAAATCAGAGAGGGCCAAATTGTGTGGGGCATTTGAAGGGGTTCCAGGAGGCAGTGAGAAGCAGCATCACTTTTCCCCGCTGGCACCTTTGCTGTGGCAGCAAAAGCTGGACGTTTGTCTTTTTTGCTCCGGAGGGCGCCGAAAGTGAAAAAAGGTGCTTTTGAGGATAGAGTCCTCAGGAAAGCAGAGAGGGCCAAATTGTGTGGGGCATTTGAAGGGGTTCCAGGAGGCAGTGAGAAGCAGCATCACTTTTCCCCGCTGGCACCTTTGCTGTGGCAGCAAAAGCTGGACGTTTGTCTTTTTTGCTCCAAACAGCGCCGAAAATGAAAAAAGGTGCTTTTGAGGATAGAGTGCGCAGGAAAGCAGAGAGGGCCAAATTGTGTGGGGCATTTGAAGGGGTTCCAGGAGGCAGTGAGAAGCAGCATCACTTTTCCCCGCTGGCACCTTTGCTGTGGCAGCAAAAGCTGGACGTTTGTCTTTTTTGCTCCAAACAGCGCCGAAAGTGAAAAAAGGTGCTTTTGAGGATAGAGTGCGCAGGAAAGCAGAGAGGGCCAAATTGTCTGGGGCATTTGAAGGGGTTCCAGGAGGCAGTGAGAAGCAGCATCACTTTTCCCCGCTGGCACCTTTGCTGTGGCAGCAAAAGCTGGACGTTTGTCTTTTTTGCTCCAAACAGCGCCGAAAGTGAAAAAAGGTGCTTTTGAGGATAGACTTTTCAGGAAAGCAGAGAGGGCCAAATTGTGTGGGGCATTTGAAGGGGTTCCAGGAGGCAGTGAGAAGCAGCATCACTTTTCCCCGCTGGCACCTTTGCTGTGGCAGCAAAAGCTGGACGTTTGTCTTTTTTGCTCCAAACAGCGCCGAAAGTGAAAAAAGGTGCTTTTGAGGCTAGAGTGCGCAGGAAAGCAGAGAGGGCCAAATTGTGTGGGGCATTTGAAGGGGTTCCAGGAGGCAGTGAGAAGCAGCGTCACTTTTCCCCGCTGGCACCTTTGCTGTGGCAGCAAAAGCTGGACGTTTGTCTTTTTTGCTCCAAACAGCGCCGAAAGTGAAAAAAGGTGCTTTTGAGGATAGACTTTTCAGGAAAGCAGAGAGGGCCAAATTGTGTGGGGCATTTGAAGGGGTTCCAGGAGGCAGTGAGAAGCAGCATCACTTTTCCCCGCTGGCACCTTTGCTGTGGCAGCAAAAGCTGGACGTTTGTCTTTTTTGCTCCAAACAGCGCCGAAAGTGAAAAAAGGTGCTTTTGAGGATAGACTTTTCAGGAAAGCAGAGAGGGCCAAATTGTGTGGGGCATTTGAAGGGGTTCCAGGAGGCAGTGAGAAGCAGCATCACTTTTCCCCGCTGGCACCTTTGCTGTGGCAGCAAAAGCTGGACATTTGTCTTTTTTGCTCCAAACAGCGCCGAAAGTGAAAAAAGGTGCTTTTGAGGATAGAGTGCGCAGGAAAGCAGAGAGGGCCAAATTGTCTGGGGCATTTGAAGGGGTTCCAGGAGGCAGTGAGAAGCAGCATCACTTTTCCCCGCTGGCACCTTTGCTGTGGCAGCAAAAGCTGGACGTTTGTCTTTTTTTGCTCCAAACAGCGGCGAAAGTGAAAAAAGGTGCTTTTGAGGCTAGAGTGCGCAGGAAAGCAGAGAGGGCCAAATTGTGTGGGGCATTTGAAGGGGTTCCAGGAGGCAGTGAGGACCAGCATCACTTTTCCCCGCTGGCACCTTTGCTGTGGCAGCAAAAGCTGGACGTTTTTCTTTCTTTGCTCAAAAGAGCGGCGAAAGTGAAAAAAGGTGCTTTTCAGGCTAGAGTGCGCAGGAAAGCAGAGAGGGCCAAATTGTGTGGGGCATTTGAAGGGGTTCCAGGAGGCAGTGAGGACCAGCATCACTTTTCCCCGCTGGCACCTTTGCTGTGGCAGCAAAAGCTAGACGTTTGTCTTTTTTTGCTCAAAACACCGGCGAAAGTGAAAAAAGGTGCTTTTGAGGCTAGAGTGCGCAAGAAAGCAGAGAGGGCCAAATTGTGTGGGGCATTTGAAGGGGTTCCAGGAGGCAGTGAGGACCAGCATCACTTTTCCCCGCTGGCACCTTTGCTGTGGCAGCAAAAGCTGGACGTTTGTCTTTTTTGGCTCCAAACAGCGCCGAAAGTGAAAAAAGGTGCTTTTGAGCCTAGAGTTCGCAGGAAAGCAGAGAGGGCCAAATTGTGTGGGGCATTTGAAGGGGTTCCAGGAGGCAGTGAGGACCAGCATCACTTTTCCCCGCTGGCACCTTTGCTGTGGCAGCAAAAGCTGGACGTTTGTCTTTTTTTGCTCCAAACAGCGGCGAAAGTGAAAAAAGGTGCTTTTGAGGCTAGAGTGCGCAGGAAAGCAGAGAGGGCCAAATTGTGTGGGGCATTTGAAGGGGTTCCAGGAGGCAGTGAGGACCAGCATCACTTTTCCCCACTGGCACCTTTGCTGTGGCAGCAAAAGCTGGACGTTTGTCTTTTTTTGCTCCAAACAGCGGCGAAAGTGAAAAAAGGTGCTTTTGAGGCTAGAGTGCGCAGGAAAGCAGAGAGGGCCAAATTGTGTGGGGCATTTGAAGGGGTTCCAGGAGGCAGTGAGGACCAGCATCACTTTTCCCCGCTGGCACCTTTGCTGTGGCAGCAAAAGCTGGACGTTTGTCTTTTTTTGCTCCAAACAGCGGCGAAAGTGAAAAAAGGTGCTTTTGAGGCTATAGCGCGCAGGAAAGCAGAGAGGGCCAAATTGTGTGGGGCATTTGAAGGGGTTCCAGGAGGCAGTGAGGACCAGCATCACTTTTCCCCGCTGGCACCTTTGCTGTGGCAGCAAAAGCTGGACGTTTGTCTTTTTTTGCTCCAAACAGCGGCGAAAGTGAAAAAAGGTGCTTTTGAGGCTATACCGCGCAGGAAAGCAGAGAGGGCCAAATTGTGTGGGGCATTTGAAGGGGTTCCAGGAGGCAGTGAGGACCAGCATCACTTTTCCCCGCTGGCACCTTTGCTGTGGCAGCAAAAGCTGGACGTTTTTCTTTCTTTGCTCAAAAGAGCGGCGAAAGTGAAAAAAGGTGCTTTTCAGGCTAGAGTGCGCAGGAAAGCAGAGAGGGCCAAATTGTGTGGGGCATTTGAAGGGGTTCCAGGTGGCAGTGAGGACCAGCATCACTTTTCCCCGCTGGCACCTTTGCTGTGGCAGCAAAAGCTGGACGTTTGTCTTTTTTTGCTCAAAACACCGGCGAAAGTGAAAAAAGGTGCTTTTGAGGCTAGAGTGCGCAAGAAAGCAGAGAGGGCCAAATTGTGTGGGGCATTTGAAGGGGTTCCAGGAGGCAGTGAGGACCAGCATCACTTTTCCCCGCTGGCACCTTTGCTGTGGCAGCAAAAGCTGGACGTTTGTCTTTTTTGGCTCCAAACAGCGCCGAAAGTGAAAAAAGGTGCTTTTGAGCCTAGAGTTCGCAGGAAAGCAGAGAGGGCCAAATTGTGTGGGGCATTTGAAGGGGTTCCAGGAGGCAGTGAGGACCAGCATCACTTTTCCCCGCTGGCACCTTTGCTGTGGCAGCAAAAGCTGGACGTTTGTCTTTTTTTGCTCAAAACACCGGCGAAAGTGAAAAAAGGTGCTTTTGAGGCTAGAGTGCGCAGGAAAGCAGAGAGGGCCAAATTGTGTGGGGCATTTGAAGGGGTTCCAGGAGGCAGTGAGGACCAGCATCACTTTTCCCCACTGGCACCTTTGCTGTGGCAGCAAAAGCTGGACGTTTGTCTTTTTTTGCTCCAAACAGCGGCGAAAGTGAAAAAAGGTGCTTTTGAGGCTAGAGTGCGCAGGAAAGCAGAGAGGGCCAAATTGTGTGGGGCATTTGAAGGGGTTCCAGGAGGCAGTGAGGACCAGCATCACTTTTCCCCGCTGGCACCTTTGCTGTGGCAGCAAAAGCTGGACGTTTGTCTTTTTTTGCTCAAAACAGCGGCGAAAGTGAAAAAAGGTGCTTTTGAGGCTATACCGCGCAGGAAAGCAGAGAGGGCCAAATTGTGTGGGGCATTTGAAGGGGTTCCAGGAGGCAGTGAGAAGCAGCATCACTTTTCCCCGCTGGCACCTTTGCTGTGGCAGCAAAAGCTGGACGTTTGTCTTTTTTGCTCCGGAGGGCGCCGAAAGTGAAAAAAGGTGCTTTTCAGGATAGACCATTCAGGAAAGCAGAGAGGGCCAAATTGTCTGGGGCATTTGAAGGGGTTCCAGGAGGCAGTGAGAAGCAGCATCACTTTTCCCCGCTGGCACCTTTGCTGTGGCAGCAAAAGCTGGACGTTTGTCTTTTTTGCTCCAAACAGCGCCGAAAGTGAAAAAAGGTGCTTTTGAGGATAGACTTTTCAAAAAGCAGAGAGGGCCAAATTGTGTGGGGCATTTGAAGGGGTTCCAGGAGGCAGTGAGGACCAGCATCACTTTTCCCTGCTGGCACCTTTGCTGTGGCAGCAAAAGCTGGACGTTTGTCTTTTTTGCTCCAAACAGCGCCGAAAGTGAAAAAAGGTGCTTTTGAGGATAGAGTGCGCAGGAAAGCAGAGAGGGCCAAATTGTCTGGGGCATTTGAAGAGGTTCCAGGAGGCAGTGAGAAGCAGCATCACTTTTCCCCGCTGGCACCTTTGCTGTGGCAGCAAAAGCTGGACGTTTGTCTTTTTTGCTCCGGAGGGCGCCGAAAGTGAAAAAAGGTGCTTTTGAGGATAGACTTTTCAGGAAAGCAGAGAGGGACAAATTGTGTGGGGCATTTGAAGGGGTTCCAGGAGGCAGTGAGAAGCAGCATCACTTTTCCCCGCTTACCTTTGCTGTGGCAGCAAAAGCTGGACGTTTGTCTTTTTTGCTCCAAACAGCGGCGAAAGTGAAAAAAGGTGCTTTTGAGGATAGAGTGCGCAGGAAAGCAGAGAGGGCCAAATTGTGTGGGGCATTTGAAGGGGTTCCAGGAGGCAGTGAGAAGCAGCATCACTTTTCCCCGCTGGCACCTTTGCTGTGGCAGCAAAAGCTGGACGTTTGTCTTTTTTGCTCCAAACAGCGCCGAAAGTGAAAAAAGGTGCTTTTGAGGATAGCGTGCGCAGGAAAGCACAGAGGGCCAAATTGTCTGGGGCATTTGAAGGGGTTCCAGGAGGCAGTGAGAAGCAGCATCACTTTTCCCCGCTGGCACCTTTGCTGTGGCAGCAAAAGCTGGACGTTTATTTTTTGCTCCGGAGGGCGCCGAAAGTGAAAAAAGGTGCTTTTGAGGATAGCGTGCGCAGGAAAGCAGAGAGGGCCAAATTGTGTGGAGCATTTGAAGGGGTTCCAGGAGGCAGTGAGAAGCAGCATCACTTTTCCCCGCTGGCACCTTTGCTGTGGCAGCAAAAGCTGGACGTTTGTCTTTTTTGCTCCGGAGGGCGCCGAAAGTGAAAAAAGGTGCTTTTGAGGATAGAGTCCTCAGGAAAGCAGAGAGGGCCAAATTGTCTGGGGCATTTGAAGGGGTTCCAGGAGGCAGTGAGAAGCAGCATCACTTTTCCCCGCTGGCACCTTTGCTGTGGCAGCAAAAGCTGGACGTTTGTCTTTTTTGCTCCAAACAGCGCCGAAAGTGAAAAAAGGTGCTTTTGAGGATAGAGTCCTCAGGAAAGCAGAGAGGGCCAAATTGTGTGGGGCATTTGAAGGGGTTCCAGGAGGCAGTGAGAAGCAGCATCACTTTTCCCCGCTGGCACCTTTGCTGTGGCAGCAAAAGCTGGACGTTTGTCTTTTTTGCTCCAAAGAGCGCCGAAAGTGAAAAAAGGTGATTTTGAGGATAGACTTTTCAGGAAAGCAGAGAGGGCCAAATTGTCTGGGGCATTTGAAGGGGTTCCAGGAGGCAGTGAGGACCAGCATCACTTTTCCCCGCTGGCACCTTTGCTGTGGCAGCAAAAGCTGGACGTTTGTCTTTTTTGCTCCGGAGGGCGCCGAAAGTGAAAAAAGGTGCTTTTGAGGATAGCGTGCGCAGGAAATCAGAGAGGGCCAAATTGTGTGGGGCATTTGAAGGGGTTCCAGGAGGCAGTGAGAAGCAGCATCACTTTTCCCCGCTGGCACCTTTGCTGTGGCAGCAAAAGCTGGACGTTTGTCTTTTTTGCTCCGGAGGGCGCCGAAAGTGAAAAAAGGTGCTTTTGAGGATAGAGTCCTCAGGAAAGCAGAGAGGGCCAAATTGTGTGGGGCATTTGAAGGGGTTCCAGGAGGCAGTGAGAAGCAGCATCACTTTTCCCCGCTGGCACCTTTGCTGTGGCAGCAAAAGCTGGACGTTTGTCTTTTTTGCTCCAAACAGCGCCGAAAATGAAAAAAGGTGCTTTTGAGGATAGAGTGCGCAGGAAAGCAGAGAGGGCCAAATTGTCTGGGGCATTTGAAGGGGTTCCAGGAGGCAGTGAGAAGCAGCATCACTTTTCCCCGCTGGCACCTTTGCTGTGGCAGCAAAAGCTGGACGTTTGTCTTTTTTGCTCCAAACAGCGCCGAAAGTGAAAAAAGGTGCTTTTGAGGATAGAGTGCGCAGGAAAGCAGAGAGGGCCAAATTGTCTGGGGCATTTGAAGGGGTTCCAGGAGGCAGTGAGAAGCAGCATCACTTTTCCCCGCTGGCACCTTTGCTGTGGCAGCAAAAGCTGGACGTTTGTCTTTTTTGCTCCAAACAGCGCCGAAAGTGAAAAAAGGTGCTTTTGAGGATAGACTTTTCAGGAAAGCAGAGAGGGCCAAATTGTGTGGGGCATTTGAAGGGGTTCCAGGAGGCAGTGAGAAGCAGCATCACTTTTCCCCGCTGGCACCTTTGCTGTGGCAGCAAAAGCTGGACGTTTGTCTTTTTTGCTCCAAACAGCGGCGAAAGTGAAAAAAGGTGCTTTTGAGGCTAGAGTGCGCAGGAAAGCAGAGAGGGCCAAATTGTGTGGGGCATTTGAAGGGGTTCCAGGAGGCAGTGAGAAGCAGCGTCACTTTTCCCCGCTGGCACCTTTGCTGTGGCAGCAAAAGCTGGACGTTTGTCTTTTTTGCTCCAAACAGCGCCGAAAGTGAAAAAAGGTGCTTTTGAGGATAGACTTTTCAGGAAAGCAGAGAGGGCCAAATTGTGTGGGGCATTTGAAGGGGTTCCAGGAGGCAGTGAGAAGCAGCATCACTTTTCCCCGCTGGCACCTTTGCTGTGGCAGCAAAAGCTGGACGTTTGTCTTTTTTGCTCCAAACAGCGCCGAAAGTGAAAAAAGGTGCTTTTGAGGATAGACTTTTCAGGAAAGCAGAGAGGGCCAAATTGTGTGGGGCATTTGAAGGGGTTCCAGGAGGCAGTGAGAAGCAGCATCACTTTTCCCCGCTGGCACCTTTGCTGTGGCAGCAAAAGCTGGACATTTGTCTTTTTTGCTCCAAACAGCGCCGAAAGTGAAAAAAGGTGCTTTTGAGGATAGAGTGCGCAGGAAAGCAGAGAGGGCCAAATTGTCTGGGGCATTTGAAGGGGTTCCAGGAGGCAGTGAGAAGCAGCATCACTTTTCCCCGCTGGCACCTTTGCTGTGGCAGCAAAAGCTGGACGTTTGTCTTTTTTTGCTCCAAACAGCGGCGAAAGTGAAAAAAGGTGCTTTTGAGGCTAGAGTGCGCAGGAAAGCAGAGAGGGCCAAATTGTGTGGGGCATTTGAAGGGGTTCCAGGAGGCAGTGAGGACCAGCATCACTTTTCCCCGCTGGCACCTTTGCTGTGGCAGCAAAAGCTGGACGTTTTTCTTTCTTTGCTCAAAAGAGCGGCGAAAGTGAAAAAAGGTGCTTTTCAGGCTAGAGTGCGCAGGAAAGCAGAGAGGGCCAAATTGTGTGGGGCATTTGAAGGGGTTCCAGGAGGCAGTGAGGACCAGCATCACTTTTCCCCGCTGGCACCTTTGCTGTGGCAGCAAAAGCTAGACGTTTGTCTTTTTTTGCTCAAAACACCGGCGAAAGTGAAAAAAGGTGCTTTTGAGGCTAGAGTGCGCAAGAAAGCAGAGAGGGCCAAATTGTGTGGGGCATTTGAAGGGGTTCCAGGAGGCAGTGAGGACCAGCATCACTTTTCCCCGCTGGCACCTTTGCTGTGGCAGCAAAAGCTGGACGTTTGTCTTTTTTGGCTCCAAACAGCGCCGAAAGTGAAAAAAGGTGCTTTTGAGCCTAGAGTTCGCAGGAAAGCAGAGAGGGCCAAATTGTGTGGGGCATTTGAAGGGGTTCCAGGAGGCAGTGAGGACCAGCATCACTTTTCCCCGCTGGCACCTTTGCTGTGGCAGCAAAAGCTGGACGTTTGTCTTTTTTTGCTCCAAACAGCGGCGAAAGTGAAAAAAGGTGCTTTTGAGGCTAGAGTGCGCAGGAAAGCAGAGAGGGCCAAATTGTGTGGGGCATTTGAAGGGGTTCCAGGAGGCAGTGAGGACCAGCATCACTTTTCCCCACTGGCACCTTTGCTGTGGCAGCAAAAGCTGGACGTTTGTCTTTTTTTGCTCCAAACAGCGGCGAAAGTGAAAAAAGGTGCTTTTGAGGCTAGAGTGCGCAGGAAAGCAGAGAGGGCCAAATTGTGTGGGGCATTTGAAGGGGTTCCAGGAGGCAGTGAGGACCAGCATCACTTTTCCCCGCTGGCACCTTTGCTGTGGCAGCAAAAGCTGGACGTTTGTCTTTTTTTGCTCCAAACAGCGGCGAAAGTGAAAAAAGGTGCTTTTGAGGCTATAGCGCGCAGGAAAGCAGAGAGGGCCAAATTGTGTGGGGCATTTGAAGGGGTTCCAGGAGGCAGTGAGGACCAGCATCACTTTTCCCCGCTGGCACCTTTGCTGTGGCAGCAAAAGCTGGACGTTTGTCTTTTTTTGCTCCAAACAGCGGCGAAAGTGAAAAAAGGTGCTTTTGAGGCTATACCGCGCAGGAAAGCAGAGAGGGCCAAATTGTGTGGGGCATTTGAAGGGGTTCCAGGAGGCAGTGAGGACCAGCATCACTTTTCCCCGCTGGCACCTTTGCTGTGGCAGCAAAAGCTGGACGTTTTTCTTTCTTTGCTCAAAAGAGCGGCGAAAGTGAAAAAAGGTGCTTTTCAGGCTAGAGTGCGCAGGAAAGCAGAGAGGGCCAAATTGTGTGGGGCATTTGAAGGGGTTCCAGGTGGCAGTGAGGACCAGCATCACTTTTCCCCGCTGGCACCTTTGCTGTGGCAGCAAAAGCTGGACGTTTGTCTTTTTTTGCTCAAAACACCGGCGAAAGTGAAAAAAGGTGCTTTTGAGGCTAGAGTGCGCAAGAAAGCAGAGAGGGCCAAATTGTGTGGGGCATTTGAAGGGGTTCCAGGAGGCAGTGAGGACCAGCATCACTTTTCCCCGCTGGCACCTTTGCTGTGGCAGCAAAAGCTGGACGTTTGTCTTTTTTGGCTCCAAACAGCGCCGAAAGTGAAAAAAGGTGCTTTTGAGCCTAGAGTTCGCAGGAAAGCAGAGAGGGCCAAATTGTGTGGGGCATTTGAAGGGGTTCCAGGAGGCAGTGAGGACCAGCATCACTTTTCCCCGCTGGCACCTTTGCTGTGGCAGCAAAAGCTGGACGTTTGTCTTTTTTTGCTCCAAACAGCGGCGAAAGTGAAAAAAGGTGCTTTTGAGGCTAGAGTGCGCAGGAAAGCAGAGAGGGCCAAATTGTGTGGGGCATTTGAAGGGGTTCCAGGAGGCAGTGAGGACCAGCATCACTTTTCCCCACTGGCACCTTTGCTGTGGCAGCAAAAGCTGGACGTTTGTCTTTTTTTGCTCCAAACAGCGGCGAAAGTGAAAAAAGGTGCTTTTGAGGCTAGAGTGCGCAGGAAAGCAGAGAGGGCCAAATTGTGTGGGGCATTTGAAGGGGTTCCAGGAGGCAGTGAGGACCAGCATCACTTTTCCCCGCTGGCACCTTTGCTGTGGCAGCAAAAGCTGGACGTTTGTCTTTTTTTGCTCAAAACAGCGGCGAAAGTGAAAAAAGGTGCTTTTGAGGCTATAGCGCGCAGGAAAGCAGAGAGGGCCAAATTGTGTGGGGCATTTGAAGGGGTTCCAGGAGGCAGTGAGGACCAGCATCACTTTTCCCCGCTGGCACCTTTGCTGTGGCAGCAAAAGCTGGACGTTTGTCTTTTTTTGCTCCAAACAGCGGCGAAAGTGAAAAAAGGTGCTTTTGAGGCTATACCGCGCAGGAAAGCAGAGAGGGCCAAATTGTGTGGGGCATTTGAAGGGGTTCCAGGAGGCAGTGAGGACCAGCATCACTTTTCCCCGCTGGCACCTTTGCTGTGGCAGCAAAAGCTGGACGTTTTTCTTTCTTTGCTCAAAAGAGCGGCGAAAGTGAAAAAAGGTGCTTTTCAGGCTAGAGTGCGCAGGAAAGCAGAGAGGGCCAAATTGTGTGGGGCATTTGAAGGGGTTCCAGGTGGCAGTGAGGACCAGCATCACTTTTCCCCGCTGGCACCTTTGCTGTGGCAGCAAAAGCTGGACGTTTGTCTTTTTTTGCTCAAAACACCGGCGAAAGTGAAAAAAGGTGCTTTTGAGGCTAGAGTGCGCAAGAAAGCAGAGAGGGCCAAATTGTGTGGGGCATTTGAAGGGGTTCCAGGAGGCAGTGAGGACCAGCATCACTTTTCCCCGCTGGCACCTTTGCTGTGGCAGCAAAAGCTGGACGTTTGTCTTTTTTGGCTCCAAACAGCGCCGAAAGTGAAAAAAGGTGCTTTTGAGGCTAGAGTGCGCAGGAAAGCAGAGAGGGCCAAATTGTGTGGGGCATTTGAAGGGGTTCCAGGAGGCAGTGAGGACCAGCATCACTTTTCCCCGCTGGCACCTTTGCTGTGGCAGCAAAAGCTGGACGTTTGTCTTTTTTTGCTCCAAACAGCGGCGAAAGTGAAAAAAGGTGCTTTTGAGGATAGAGTGCGCAGGAAAGCAGAGAGGGCCAAATTGTGTGGGGCATTTGAAGGGGTTCCAGGAGGCAGTGAGGACCAGCATCACTTTTCCCCACTGGCACCTTTGCTGTGGCAGCAAAAGCTGGACGTTTGTCTTTTTTTGCTCCAAACAGCGGCGAAAGTGAAAAAAGGTGCTTTTGAGGCTAGAGTTCGCAGGAAAGCAGAGAGGGCCAAATTGTGTGGGGCATTTGAAGGGGTTCCAGGAGGCAGTGAGGACCAGCATCACTTTTCCCCGCTGGCACCTTTGCTGTGGCAGCAAAAGCTGGACGTTTGTCTTTTTTTGCTCCAAACAGCGGCGAAAGTGAAAAAAGGTGCTTTTGAGGCTAGAGTGCGCAAGAAAGCAGAGAGGGCCAAATTGTGTGGGGCATTTGAAGGGGTTCCAGGAGGCAGTGAGGACCAGCATCACTTTTCCCCGCTGGCACCTTTGCTGTGGCAGCAAAAGCTGGACGTTTGTCTTTTTTTGCTCCGAACAGAGGCGAAAGTGAAAAAAGGTGCTTTTGAGGCTAGACTGCGCAAGAAAGCAGAGAGGGCCAAATTGTGTGGGGCATTTGAAGGGGTTCCAGGAGGCAGTGAGGACCAGCATCACTTTTCCCCGCTGGCACCTTTGCTGTGGCAGCAAAAGCTGGACGTTTGTCTTTTTTTGCTCAAAACACCGGCGAAAGTGAAAAAAGGTGCTTTTGAGGCTAGAGTGCGCAGGAAAGCAGAGAGGGCCAAATTGTGTGGGGCATTTGAAGGGGTTCCAGGAGGCAGTGAGGACCAGCATCACTTTTCCCCACTGGCACCTTTGCTGTGGCAGCAAAAGCTGGACGTTTGTCTTTTTTTGCTCCAAACAGCGGCGAAAGTGAAAAAAGGTGCTTTTGAGGCTAGAGTGCGCAGGAAAGCAGAGAGGGCCAAATTGTGTGGGGCATTTGAAGGGGTTCCAGGAGGCAGTGAGGACCAGCATCACTTTTCCCCGCTGGCACCTTTGCTGTGGCAGCAAAAGCTGGACGTTTGTCTTTTTTTGCTCAAAACACCGGCGAAAGTGAAAAAAGGTGCTTTTGAGGCTAGAGTGCGCAAGAAAGCAGAGAGGGCCAAATTGTGTGGGGCATTTGAAGGGGTTCCAGGAGGCAGTGAGGACCAGCATCACTTTTCCCCGCTGGCACCTTTGCTGTGGCAGCAAAAGCTGGACGTTTGTCTTTTTTTGCTCCGAACAGAGGCGAAAGTGAAAAAAGGTGCTTTTGAGGCTAGACTGCGCAAGAAAGCAGAGAGGGCCAAATTGTGTGGGGCATTTGAAGGGGTTCCAGGAGGCAGTGAGGACCAGCATCACTTTTCCCCGCTGGCACCTTTGCTGTGGCAGCAAAAGCTGGACGTTTGTCTTTTTTTGCTCAAAACACCGGCGAAAGTGAAAAAAGGTGCTTTTGAGGCTAGAGTGCGCAGGAAAGCAGAGAGGGCCAAATTGTGTGGGGCATTTGAAGGGGTTCCAGGAGGCAGTGAGGACCAGCATCACTTTTCCCCGCTGGCACCTTTGCTGTGGCAGCAAAAGCTGGACGTTTGTCTTTTTTTGCTCCAAACAGCGGCGAAAGTGAAAAAAGGTGCTTTTGAGGCTAGAGTGCGCAGGAAAGCAGAGAGGGCCAAATTGTGTGGGGCATTTGAAGGGGTTCCAGGAGGCAGTGAGGACCAGCATCACTTTTCCCCGCTGGCACCTTTGCTGTGGCAGCAAAAGCTGGACGTTTGTCTTTTTTTGCTCAAAACAGCGGCGAAAGTGAAAAAAGGTGCTTTTGAGGCTATCGCGCGCAGGAAAGCAGAGAGGGCCAAATTGTGTGGGGCATTTGAAGGGGTTCCAGGAGGCAGTGAGAAGCAGCATCACTTTTCCCCGCTGGCACCTTTGCTGTGGCAGCAAAAGCTGGACGTTTGTCTTTTTTGCTCCGGAGGGCGCCGAAAGTGAAAAAAGGTGCTTTTGAGGATAGACCATTCAGGAAAGCAGAGAGGGCCAAATTGTCTGGGGCATTTGAAGGGGTTCCAGGAGGCAGTGAGAAGCAGCATCACTTTTCCCCGCTGGCACCTTTGCTGTGGCAGCAAAAGCTGGACGTTTGTCTTTTTTGCTCCAAACAGCGCCGAAAGTGAAAAAAGGTGCTTTTGAGGATAGACTTTTCAAAAAGCAGAGAGGGCCAAATTGTGTGGGGCATTTGAAGGGGTTCCAGGAGGCAGTGAGGACCAGCATCACTTTTCCCTGCTGGCACCTTTGCTGTGGCAGCAAAAGCTGGACGTTTGTCTTTTTTGCTCCAAACAGCGCCGAAAGTGAAAAAAGGTGCTTTTGAGGATAGACTTTTCAGGAAAGCAGAGAGGGCCAAATTGTGTGGGGCATTTGAAGGGGTTCCAGGAGGCAGTGAGAAGCAGCATCACTTTTCCCCGCTGGCACCTTTGCTGTGGCAGCAAAAGCTGGACGTTTGTCTTTTTTGCTCCAAACAGCGCCGAAAGTGAAAAAAGGTGCTTTTGAGGATAGACTTTTCAGGAAAGCAGAGAGGGCCAAATTGTGTGGGGCATTTGAAGGGGTTCCAGGAGGCAGTGAGAAGCAGCATCACTTTTCCCCGCTGGCACCTTTGCTGTGGCAGCAAAAGCTGGACATTTGTCTTTTTTGCTCCAAACAGCGCCGAAAGTGAAAAAAGGTGCTTTTGAGGATAGAGTGCGCAGGAAAGCAGAGAGGGCCAAATTGTCTGGGGCATTTGAAGAGGTTCCAGGAGGCAGTGAGAAGCAGCATCACTTTTCCCCGCTGGCACCTTTGCTGTGGCAGCAAAAGCTGGACGTTTGTCTTTTTTGCTCCGGAGGGCGCCGAAAGTGAAAAAAGGTGCTTTTGAGGATAGACTTTTCAGGAAAGCAGAGAGGGCCAAATTGTGTGGGGCATTTGAAGGGGTTCCAGGAGGCAGTGAGAAGCAGCATCACTTTTCCCCGCTGGCACCTTTGCTGTGGCAGCAAAAGCTGGACGTTTGTCTTTTTTGCTCCAAACAGCGGCGAAAGTGAAAAAAGGTGCTTTTGAGGATAGAGTGCGCAGGAAAGCAGAGAGGGCCAAATTGTGTGGGGCATTTGAAGGGGTTCCAGGAGGCAGTGAGAAGCAGCATCACTTTTCCCCGCTGGCACCTTTGCTGTGGCAGCAAAAGCTGGACGTTTGTCTTTTTTGCTCCAAACAGCGCCGAAAGTGAAAAAAGGTGCTTTTGAGGATAGACTTTTCAGGAAAGCACAGAGGGCCAAATTGTCTGGGGCATTTGAAGGGGTTCCAGGAGGCAGTGAGAAGCAGCATCACTTTTCCCCGCTGGCACCTTTGCTGTGGCAGCAAAAGCTGGACGTTTGTCTTTTTTGCTCCAAACAGCGCCGAAAGTGAAAAAAGGTGCTTTTGAGGATAGACTTTTCAGGAAAGCAGAGAGGGCCAAATTGTGTGGGGCATTTGAAGGGGTTCCAGGAGGCAGTGAGAAGCAGCATCACTTTTCCCCGCTGGCACCTTTGCTGTGGCAGGAAAAGCTGGACGTTTATTTTTTGCTCCGGAGGGCGCCGAAAGTGAAAAAAGGTGCTTTTGAGGATAGCGTGCGCAGGAAAGCAGAGAGGGCCAAATTGTCTGGGGCATTTGAAGGGGTTCCAGGAGGCAGTGAGAAGCAGCATCACTTTTCCCCGCTGGCACCTTTGCTGTGGCAGCAAAAGCTGGACGTTTGTCTTTTTTGCTCCGGAGGGCGCCGAAAGTGAAAAAAGGTGCTTTTGAGGATAGAGTCCTCAGGAAAGCAGAGAGGGCCAAATTGTCTGGGGCATTTGAAGGGGTTCCAGGAGGCAGTGAGAAGCAGCATCACTTTTCCCCGCTGGCACCTTTGCTGTGGCAGCAAAAGCTGGACGTTTGTCTTTTTTGCTCCAAACAGCGCCGAAAGTGAAAAAAGGTGCTTTTGAGGATAGACTTTTCAGGAAAGCAGAGAGGGCCAAATTGTGTGGGGCATTTGAAGGGGTTCCAGGAGGCAGTGAGAAGCAGCATCACTTTTCCCCGCTGGCACCTTTGCTGTGGCAGCAAAAGCTGGACGTTTGTCTTTTTTGCTCCAAACAGCGCCGAAAGTGAAAAAAGGTGCTTTTGAGGATAGACTTTTCAGGAAAGCAGAGAGGGCCAAATTGTCTGGGGCATTTGAAGGGGTTCCAGGAGGCAGTGAGGACCAGCATCACTTTTCCCCGCTGGCACCTTTGCTGTGGCAGCAAAAGCTGGACGTTTGTCTTTTTTGCTCCGGAGGGCGCCGAAAGTGAAAAAAGGTGCTTTTGAGGATAGCGTGCGCAGGAAATCAGAGAGGGCCAAATTGTGTGGGGCATTTGAAGGGGTTCCAGGAGGCAGTGAGAAGCAGCATCACTTTTCCCCGCTGGCACCTTTGCTGTGGCAGCAAAAGCTGGACGTTTGTCTTTTTTGCTCCAAACAGCGCCAAAAGTGAAAAAAGGTGCTTTTGAGGATAGAGTCCTCAGGAAAGCAGAGAGGGCCAAATTGTGTGGGGCATTTGAAGGGGTTCCAGGAGGCAGTGAGAAGCAGCATCACTTTTCCCCGCTGGCACCTTTGCTGTGGCAGCAAAAGCTGGACGTTTGTCTTTTTTGCTCCAAACAGCGCCGAAAATGAAAAAAGGTGCTTTTGAGGATAGAGTGCGCAGGAAAGCAGAGAGGGCCAAATTGTGTGGGGCATTTGAAGGGGTTCCAGGAGGCAGTGAGAAGCAGCATCACTTTTCCCCGCTGGCACCTTTGCTGTGGCAGCAAAAGCTGGACGTTTGTCTTTTTTGCTCCAAACAGCGCCGAAAGTGAAAAAAGGTGCTTTTGAGGATAGAGTGCGCAGGAAAGCAGAGAGGGCCAAATTGTCTGGGGCATTTGAAGGGGTTCCAGGAGGCAGTGAGAAGCAGCATCACTTTTCCCCGCTGGCACCTTTGCTGTGGCAGCAAAAGCTGGACGTTTGTCTTTTTTGCTCCAAACAGCGCCGAAAGTGAAAAAAGGTGCTTTTGAGGATAGACTTTTCAGGAAAGCAGAGAGGGCCAAATTGTGTGGGGCATTTGAAGGGGTTCCAGGAGGCAGTGAGAAGCAGCATCACTTTTCCCCGCTGGCACCTTTGCTGTGGCAGCAAAAGCTGGACGTTTGTCTTTTTTGCTCCAAACAGCGCCGAAAGTGAAAAAAGGTGCTTTTGAGGATAGAGTGCGCAGGAAAGCAGAGAGGGCCAAATTGTCTGGGGCATTTGAAGGGGTTCCAGGAGGCAGTGAGAAGCAGCGTCACTTTTCCCCGCTGGCACCTTTGCTGTGGCAGCAAAAGCTGGACGTTTGTCTTTTTTGCTCCAAACAGCGCCGAAAGTGAAAAAAGGTGCTTTTGAGGATAGACTTTTCAGGAAAGCAGAGAGGGCCAAATTGTGTGGGGCATTTGAAGGGGTTCCAGGAGGCAGTGAGAAGCAGCATCACTTTTCCCCGCTGGCACCTTTGCTGTGGCAGCAAAAGCTGGACGTTTGTCTTTTTTGCTCCGGAGGGCGCCGAAAGTGAAAAAAGGTGCTTTTGAGGATAGCGTGCGCAGGAAATCAGAGAGGGCCAAATTGTGTGGGGCATTTGAAGGGGTTCCAGGAGGCAGTGAGAAGCAGCATCACTTTTCCCCGCTGGCACCTTTGCTGTGGCAGCAAAAGCTGGACGTTTGTCTTTTTTGCTCCAAACAGCGCCGAAAGTGAAAAAAGGTGCTTTTGAGGATAGCGTGCGCAGGAAAGCACAGAGGGCCAAATTGTCTGGGGCATTTGAAGGGGTTCCAGGAGGCAGTGAGAAGCAGCATCACTTTTCCCCGCTGGCACCTTTGCTGTGGCAGCAAAAGCTGGACGTTTGTCTTTTTTGCTCCAAACAGCGCCGAAAGTGAAAAAAGGTGCTTTTGAGGATAGACTTTTCAGGAAAGCAGAGAGGGCCAAATTGTCTGGGGCATTTGAAGGGGTTCCAGGAGGCAGTGAGAAGCAGCATCACTTTTCCCCGCTGGCACCTTTGCTGTGGCAGCAAAAGCTGGACGTTTATTTTTTGCTCCGGAGGGCGCCGAAAGTGAAAAAAGGTGCTTTTGAGGATAGCGTGCGCAGGAAATCAGAGAGGGCCAAATTGTGTGGGGCATTTGAAGGGGTTCCAGGAGGCAGTGAGAAGCAGCATCACTTTTCCCCGCTGGCACCTTTGCTGTGGCAGCAAAAGCTGGACGTTTGTCTTTTTTGCTCCAAACAGCGCCAAAAGTGAAAAAAGGTGCTTTTGAGGATAGAGTCCTCAGGAAAGCAGAGAGGGCCAAATTGTGTGGGGCATTTGAAGGGGTTCCAGGAGGCAGTGAGAAGCAGCATCACTTTTCCCCGCTGGCACCTTTGCTGTGGCAGCAAAAGCTGGACGTTTGTCTTTTTTGCTCCAAACAGCGCCGAAAATGAAAAAAGGTGCTTTTGAGGATAGAGTGCGCAGGAAAGCAGAGAGGGCCAAATTGTGTGGGGCATTTGAAGGGGTTCCAGGAGGCAGTGAGAAGCAGCATCACTTTTCCCCGCTGGCACCTTTGCTGTGGCAGCAAAAGCTGGACGTTTGTCTTTTTTGCTCCAAACAGCGCCGAAAGTGAAAAAAGGTGCTTTTGAGGATAGAGTGCGCAGGAAAGCAGAGAGGGCCAAATTGTCTGGGGCATTTGAAGGGGTTCCAGG